>NC_084627.1:19011023-19311023 GCF_033978795.1 Nerophis ophidion
CCTCCAAGAAGTGAACTGCAGATAACCCCGTGACGTGGCACGCGCACATATATACTATATAAAAGCCACGGAGCCTGCGTGCGCGTGTGCGCGCCCAGGAATATGCTTGTGCTTGCGCATACGTGAGCGCGCCGGCTGAAGGGCTCCGGGGGTGAGCTCCCCCGCGAGCGCGCGCGTGTGTCTGCTTGTGTGTATGTGTGTATGTGTGTGTGTGTGCGCGCGCGCCCATGAAGGATGAGCTTCTCGGGCGTCCATCCCGCCGATGCTCCCTCGTCTCTCGGCCAACTCTTGCGCTCCCTCTGCTGCCGAACTTCTTCTTCTCCTCCTCCTTTGTGTGGCCCTCTCGCCACATTATCATTGTTGTTGTTGTGTTGGTGGTTGTCTTCTTCCTCCTCCACCACCACCACCACCACCACCTCCTCCTCCTCGCTGATTGAGAGCTCGGCGGAGGAGCTCAGGTCATCTGCAGCTGCGGCGAAGAAGAAGAAGGAGAAGGAGAAGAAGAAGCAGGAAAGATGGCGATCGGCGACTACTACTACTACTACTAGCCAGATCGGACGGACACAACTTTGGAGGTGACGGAGAAGATTGTCGCGGTGAGTTTCGGCGTTTTTTTTTATTAGATTCCATGTGGCTTTGCGAGGTCCTGCGAGAACGTCGCCATTGGGTAGATAATGGGATATATATATATAAATATACATATATACATACATATAGAGGAGCGTGACCTGGTAAGAGCTTGACCCCCTTCCCTTCCTCCACGGGGAGGCTTTTTAATGGTGTTTAGCTACCCTCGTAGCCAAAGTCAAGTGTGTCTCCTCGCTTCCATGCCAAACCTTGTCAGTCAGGAAATGAGCGTTGTTGCTTTATTTCATCATCTCCTCCAAAAAAAAACCCCAACAAAAAACAAGAAAAGGGATTAGTTAGCGCGTTAGCTTCATGGAGAAGCCATTGCACGCATGGTTGTCCTCTCATGTGTCCTCCATTAGGAGCTGCCAGTGTCCAGCATGATCTCCTGCTGCTCTAAGGAAAAAAAAAAAGGGGGCTGGTGGCCATTTTTGGAAGGAGTTGCTGCTCTCCACTAGATGATGCAGAATGTATAGTCATTTGTATGTCTTGTTGTGTTTTGATCTTGTTGGCTGGCTGTCACCAGTCTCAGGTCAGGTGCTCACAGTGGAGCTCCAAGCATAAAATGGAGGCTGGCAGATGAGTCTCCAAGGAGTTGGGTTAGAACAAAGCTTGTGTTTGACATGTTGAGCTACAGGCCAGACACTTGGACGAGGAAGTAGTAGAAGAAGCAGCAGCAGCAGCAGAAGGAGAACTTTACTTTTTTTTATGAACATTGCTAAATATAGGTGCTTGTGTTTGGTGCACACATACTAGCAGCCTGCTTTCTATATCTGTGAACTCTTCATTTTTGGTGTGGATTCAGATTTTGCATAAAAGTTAGCAATACAAATTACTGCCACCTACAGGACTGGAGGTAGACTGCATTACGGCCCCAGCTGTTTATTTTATAAACACAAGATTATTATACCTTGGTTGGGTGCTTCTTGCTACTGTACATGCAGCTGCTAAGTTATGGAAGAACGGAATATAACAGTGCTAATATTCTTCTGCCTTTTTCCCCAAGGCATTTTTCATTTTAAAGGGGTCATGTTTTGATTTGTTTTCTACCTTTAAAACACTTCCTGCCACCTACAGGACTGGAGGTAGACTGCATTACGGGCAATGTTTATTTTATAAGCACAACTTTATACCTTGGTTGGGTGCTTCTTGCTACCGTACATGCAGCTGCTAAGTCATGGAAGAATGGAGCATAACAGTGTTAATATTCTTCTGCTTATTTTCCCCCGAGGCATTTTTCATTTTAAAGGGGTCCTGTTATGATTTATTTTCTACATTTGAAACCCTTCCTGCCACCTATACGACTGGAGGTACACTACATTACGTGCCCAGCTGTTTATTTTATAAACACAAGTTTATACCTTGGTTGGGTGCTTCTTGCTACCGTACATGCAGCTGCTAAGTTATGGAAGAATGGAATATAATAATGCTAATATTCTTCTGCCTTTTTCCCCAAGGCATTTCTCATTTTAAAAGGGTAACCTTATGATTTTTTTCTACATTTAAAACACTTCCTGCCACCTATAGGACTGGAGGTACCCTGCATTACATGCCCAGCTGTTTATTTTATAAACACAAGTTCATGCCTTGGTTGGTTGCCTCTTGCTACCGTACATGCAGCTGCTAAGTTATGGAAGAATGGAATATACTAATGCTAATATTCTTCTGCCTTTTTTCCCTGAGGCATTTTTCATTTTAAAGGGGTCATGTTTTGATTTATTTTCTACATTTAAAACACATCCTGCCACCTACTGGACTGGAGGTAGACTGCATTACGGGCAATGTTTATTTTATAAACACAACTTTATACTTTGGTTGGGCACTTCTTGCTACCGTACATGCAGCTGCTAAGTTATGGAAGAATGGAATATAACAGTGCTAATATTCTTCTGCCTTTTTTCCCCGAGGCATTTTTCATTTTAAAGGGGTCATGTTATGATTTTTTTCTACATTTAAAACACTTCCTGCCACCTACAGGACTGGAGGTAGACTGCATTACGGGCCCAGTTGTCTTTTTTATAAACACAATTTTATACCTTGGTTGGGTGTTTCTTCCTACCATACGCTAAGTTATGGAAGAATGGAATATAACAGTGCTAATATTATTCATTACAAGTTGAAGCAGCAGCAGAAGAAGGAGAACTTTACTTTTTCATGAACATTGCTAAATATAGGGGCTTGTGTTTTGTGCACATATACTGGCAGCCTGCTTTCTACATCTGTGAACTCTTCATTTTTGGTGTGGATTCAGATTTTGCATAAAGTAAGCAATACAAATTACTGCCACCTACAGGACTGGAGGTAGATTGCGTTACGGGCCATGTTGTTTATTTTATAAACACAAGTTCATACCTTGGTTGGGTGCTTCTTTTTACCGTTCACTAAGTTATGGAAGAATTAATATAACAGTGCTAATATTCTTCTGCCTTTTTCCCCCGAGGCATTTTTCATTTTAAAGGGGTCATGTTTTGATATCTTTTCTACATTTAAAACACATCCTGCCACCTACTGGACTGGAGGTAGACTGCATTACAAGCCCAGTTGTTTATTTTATAAACACAAGTTCATACCTTGGTTGGGTGCTTCTTCCTACCGTACATGCAGCTGCAAAGTTATGGAAGAATGGAATATAAATAACATTGCTAATGTTCTTCTGCCTTTTTTTCCCCCGAGGCATTTTTCATTTTAAAGGGGTCATGTTATGATTTTTTTTCTACATCTAAAACACTTCCTGCCACCTACAGGACTGGACGTAGACTGCATTATGTGTCCAGCTGTTTATACCTTGGTTGGGTGCTTCTTTCTACCGTACATGCAGCTTCTAAGTTATGGAAGAATGGACTATAATAGTGCTAATATCCCTCTGCCTTTTTCCCCGGGTCATTGGTCATTTTAAAGGGGTCATGTTATGATTTTTTTTCTACATTTAAAACACTTCCTGCCACCTACAGGACTGGAGGTAAACTGCATTACGGGCAATGTTTATTTTATAAACACAACTTTATACCTTGGTTGGGTGCTTCTTGCTACTGTACATGCAGCTGCTAAGTTATGAAAGAATAGAATATAACATTGCTAATATTATTCTGCCTTTTTCCCCTCTGAGTCATTGGTCATTTGAAATGGGGTCATGTTCAAATATTTTGCTACATCTAAAACACTTCCTGCCACCTACAGGACTGGACGTAGACTGCATTACATGTCCAGCTGTTTATACCTTGGTTGGGTGCTTCTTGCTACCGTACATGCAGCTGCTAAGTTATGGAAGAATGGAATATAACAGTGCGAATATTCTTCTGCCTTTTTTCCCCCGAAGCATTTTTCATTTTAAAGGGGTCATGTTATGATTTTTTTTCTACATTTAAAACCCTTCCTGCCACCTACAGGACTGGAGGTAGACTGCATTACGGGCCCAGCTGTTTATTTTGTAAACACAAGTTCATACCTTGGTTGGGTGCTTCGTCCTACTGTACATGCAGCTGCTAAGTTATGGAAGAATGGAATACAACAGTGCTAATATTCTTCTGCCCTTTTCCCCAAGGCAATTCTCATTTTAAAGGGGTGATGTTATGATTTTTTTCTACATTTAAAACACTTCCTGACACCTATAGGACTGGAGGTGAACTGCCTTACATGCCCAGCTGTTTATACCTTGGTTAGGTGCTTCTTCCTACCGTACATGCAGCTGCTAAGTTATTGGAGAATGGAATATAACAGTGCTAATATTGTTCTGCCTTTTTTCCCCCGAAGCATTTTTTATTTTAAAGGGGTCGTGTTATACATTTTTTTCTACATTTTAAAACCCTTCCTGCCACCTACAGGACTGGAGGTAGACTGCAATACGGGCCCAGTGGTTTATTTTGTAGACCCAAGTTCATACCTTGGTTGGGTGCTTCTTGCTACATGTACATGCAGCTGCTAAGTTATGGAAGAATAGAATAAAACAGTGCTAAAATTCTTCTGCCAAATTAATAGTACTTACAAAGTACAAAGAAGAAGAATTATAAGAAATACGTTCAACTTTATTGAAAATCAGATATTCTTCATCTCAGCATGTTTTTCATGACTGACTTAATCATCTATTACAAGAACTTTGATTGATTGAAACGTTTATTAGTAGATTGCAAACGAAGAGAATACAATATATGAAACAGTACAGTTTACACAGTACAGTACATATTCCGTACAATTGAGCACTAAATGGTAACACCCAAATAAGTTTTTAAACTTGTTTAGGTCAGGGTCCATGTTAATCACTTCAGTGTAACTGCTGTATCAACCATTCAGTGATGCAATTGTGTTACAAAAAAAAAGACAGTAAATGAACGTATGTGTATGAAAACGCTCTGAAGTGTTAGGAAAAGGGTAGGATTACATACGCTTTGCTTCTTCCTACTCCTTTTCGGACATAATGTTAAGAGAAATTATATGAAATTGTGTGATGTGTTATACTGTAATTGTGTTCATGTTCGAAATAAACTAAAAAAAAAAGAAATATTTTAACAAATTAATTGATAGATACTCGATCACTACAATAATCTATATCTGCAGCCCTCGTCTGACGCGGCAAATTTTACGGGATATGTGTGTGATTGAGGCTTTTGTTCCGCCTCGGCGCAGGTCTGCACTTGACAGTGTAAAGTTTTATTGAGGCAAACTAGATGCACTACTTGTTTGCAACCATTAGAAGTGCTGTTGATTTGGGCGCAAGTCGCTTGGAAGAGAGAAAGCCGCTCCATTCCTGCAGACCTTTGTCATTAATAGGTATGTGTTTATGACAAATAAGCTTGTAAAAAAAGTGTCTGTGCTCACTGTATCGTGCTGATTTTTACTTACTTGACAGCATGTTTAGAACGCAAACACATCTATTATCTTTTGCTTTTGCTAATACGTTTATACATGTCACTTTTACATGGATCAAAGAGTTTTATGCTTAGATAACAGTTTCATAGTGTTTTGCTGGTTGCACCACCTGACATGAAAAGTGTACCAACGTACATGTGACTTCAAAGACTGTCCTTAATCAATATTTGAAGGATCTTCTCACATTGTAGATTAGATTAGATAGTACTTTATTAATTCCGTCAGGAGAGTTCCTTCAGGAAAATTAAAATTTTCAGCACAATCCCATTCAAGATCAGACAAACATTACAGGGAGACAGATCAGGATCGCTGACGGGTCTGCCGGGTTCCAGCGCCTCTTACAAAAAAGATGAGATACAGGTAAATGGGGAGGGGGGATGGGAGAAAAAAAATTGAAGATTAAAATACAATAAAAAAATCGGTCTTAGCCTGGGCCCTAGAGAGGGGGTGCAGACTGAGGCCAAGGGAAAAAACCAACTCATAGCCATAGTACACATCCCTCTTACATGTGTGTAAGAGGGAAACATCAAACATCAGAGAACACAGAGGACATTAAAGACATTAAAGCAGCAGATACTACCAGACACTTCTACATACAGCTATGAATAAAAAGTAAACCTAAAAAGTTCACTTGGGGTCCTCTAAATGATGCAACATCTTGTTTACTGCTATCCCCCCCCCCCTCCTTCCCCCCACTCTAACATTTTACAAGTTGTGAGACAAGTTATGTGGTTATCTCAGCAGCTTTAAAATTAAAGTATGGTCTAGGGCAGTGGTTCGTAAACTTTGGTACGTGTACCACCAGTGGAACATGTGCTCCAACTAGTGGTTTGCCAAAGAATCACTTAAGTATATTTTATTTGAGTCATTATTAAAGTACAGTGTTGCTGTTCAAACTGTGTGTAATATTACAGTGGCCCAAGTAATAAAATATACTTGTTAAGTAAGACCTTTGTCTTGTTTTTAATGAACACTTAGGCCTACTACGCTACCATATTTTAATGTTGGTAATCATGGTAGTACTTGGAGAGCGAAGTTTTTTCTAAGGTGGTACTTGGTGAAAAAAGTTTGAGAAACCACTGCTCTATGGCATAATTTTTAAGTTAATAATAATTAATAATGATTTAGGGCTATGTAAGTAAACATTGATTGATTGATTGATTGATTGAATTAAAGTACTATTTGAAAGTCATCATAGCTCATTCATTTGTGGGGACAGGTGTGTCACCTGGCATTCTGGGGGGTTTGAGCTGCCTTAACAAAGAGATGTATACTATTTAAATGTAGTAAAACCTTATTTTAACTAATTCCACTTTAAATAGTAAAGTTAATTCATCCAGGAATTCATTACATTATTTCAAAAGGAAATCATGCACTTGGACTCCCAAATTATGTCTGTAAACTTACAGATGCAAAACACATTTCAATTAATAATAACTACATCCATCCATTATATATTATAAAATATGTTTGTTTCACAACATTTCTATAATGTTGGCAGCTCGCAAACACTTCACTGACCAGGGGTCCAGAGATTTCTATGGGCCCCAAAACATCTCATAAAAAAGATTAACAAAGTGTTCTTCAATTCAGAACTATTATTTTTTCATTTTTATCTTATTTATTGCGCTTAAAAAAAACATAAAAAATGCTAAATCAATCATGATAGTTTTGTCAGATTACCATACCTTCTCACGCAATATACTTAATCCATGTTACTTTTGGATGTGCAGACTCTGTTTTTTTTCTGCTAAGGAACATATATTGTCTGTTTATGTTCATTTGTGGGTCCCCTCCAAGGTTTTTCATTATTTCCCCTTTCGGTTGAGTTTTTTCTTGCCCTGATGTGGGGGATTTGAGCAGAGGATGTAGTTGTGGCTTGCGCAGCCCTTTGAGACACTTGTGATTAAAGGCTATATAAATTAACTTTTATTGATTGGTACTGTATTTTAATGTTCATTTTGTCTGAGGTGGTACTTGGTGAAAAGTGTTTGAAAACCACTGTGTTAGAATGATTGCAATTGTTCTGTCATTCTAATTTCTAACGTCTAATGCAACTCCACTGGTTTCTTCCATTTTTCCTCCATGTCTGCAGTTAAAGTCCTTGTGAATGTGAGGGGCTTTTTTGTGTTGCTTTAAAGTGGAATGCTTCTGAGGTTGGTACAAGTCATAGTTCAAACAAGTGGACTATCCACCTCCTGAAGTCGCACAAAAACTTACTGAACCGCTATTAAATCTTACAAGGCTTCAAGTCTTGTGCTGGTTCAAATCAAAAAGTGGCTTTTTCTTTGGTGTTTGATGTGTAAAAAAACAACTTTTAGTTGGGGTCTACTTAATAAAATAGACCTGACACTTGAGTTTGTTTACCATGTCTGATGGACATGTGACGGCTGCGCCTCGTAATGCTGAACATTGCAGGGTTTTGTCCCCTCCGTGTGGTTAATGTTCAGCTATGTGTGAAGTAATGGTGCACAGTTTCTATAAGGAAGTTCTCAGTAATGTTTCCGTGTGTACGCTCTTGTTCCTTTCCAGTTGCTTAAATGGCTCTCCACACAAAATATCCTGAAGGTGTTCAGTCTGCCAGGAGGGAGTGTGTGTGTTTGTCTTCCGCAGCGGTCCGTGGTTTCTGTGTGCAGAGTCGCTGACGAGCAGAAGAGCGAGCTTGACACACGGTGCTGCGACAGCGCCCAGGCTGAGGAGAGCCATCCAAATCAAAATGGTGGCGATGCTCCTTCTCTCTCCCTGGTGTGGCAGGTTCCTCGAGGAGGAGCCGCACGCTCGCCCAACAGGAATCTGCTGCGCTCGACACATTTCTCTGGCAGGCCACTGCAGTGTTGGACTAAACCAGTGCTCCAACTCTCAGGGTGTGATGGCCTTTGTCTTTGCAGGCTTTGGAGTTTGTCATTTGAAGGATTTTGTCTTTGCTCTTGTAGTGTGGACACATGTTGTACTCTGTGGCAGTTTTGTTTTTAGAGATTAAAGCAAGTGTCTGTTGACTAAAGGACTTTATTGTGGAACATTTAAAGGGGAACATTATCAACAGACCTATGTAAGCATCAATATATACCTTGATGTTGCAGAAAAAAGACCATATATTTTTTTTAACAGATTTCCGAACTCTAAATGGTTGAATTTTGGCGAATTAAACGCCTTTCTATTATTCGCTCTCGGAGCGATGACTTCACAACGTGACGTCACATAGGTAGTCAATCCGCCATTTTCTCAAACACATTACAAACAACGAGTCAAATCAGCTCTGTTATTTTCCGTTTTTTCGACTGTTTTCCGTACCTTGGAGACATCATGCCTCGTCGGTGTGTTATCGGAGGGTGTAACAACACGATCAGGGACGGATTCGAGTGTGCATCGATTAGCACGGCATGCTAATCGATGCTAACATGCTATTTAGGCTAGCTGTATGTACATTTGTAGCTATATTTGCATCCAGCCTTTCCCTACACCCACATTTAATGCCAAACAAACACTTAGTTTGGTCTGCACATTTTACCGGTGATGCTAAGAATGACATGGCACAGAGATGTATGGATATCCTGCGACACTCAATCGTTGGTTAGAAGGCGATCGCCGAATAGCTTCACTCAATAGCTTTAGTTTCTTCTTCAATTTCGTTTTCGCTATCCGCCTCTATTCTCCAACCATCCGTTTCAATACATGCGTAATCTGTTGAATTGCTTAGGCCGCTGAAATCCGAGTCTGAATCCGAGCTAATGTCGCTATATCTTGCTGTGCTATCCGCCATGTTGGCATCACTAGATGACGTCACAGGAAAATGTACGCTGGATTTACAAATAGCGAAAAGCAGGCACTTTAAAGCCTTTTTTCGGGGTATTCCATGATTGATACAATTTTGAAAAAAACTCTGAAAAATAAAATAAGCCACTGGGAACTGATTTTTATTGGTTTTAACCCCTCTGAAATTGTGATAATGTTCTCTTTTAAGGACTTTGGTAGGTCTCTAATTTGGTCCCTTTTATCTCACGACAGCGTTACCCCCTACGAAATGATGAAAAGTAGGGATGGGATGGCTGATGGTAGGGCTGGGCAATATGGCCAAAAAGAAATCACAAATATCAATCACCCAAAAAAAAAAAATTGGATTGTCCCGTGTAAGATTATAGCGAGTACCGCATCCCTACTGTCTACTACTGCGGTAACTGGTAACAGACATTTCCGCCATGTTTGATCGAGGTAATATATGCTAACAGATGACAACTTTCATTTTGTCAGTATATATAATTGTTTACTAGAGGTACAACTAGGGCTGGGCTATATGGCCTTTTTTGTAATATCTCTGTATTTTTAGGCTATATTGCGATATACGATATATATCTCGGTATTTTGCCTTAGCCTTGAATGAACACTTGATACATATAATCACAGCAGTATGGTGATTCTATGTGTCTACATTAAAATATTCTTGTTCATCATTTTAAACTTTCATGCAGAGAAGGAAATCACAACTAAGTCAATTGACCAAAACTGTATGTATTAAACAGTTATTAGCAGGTGACTTTTCAAATGATGTTACATATTAGCAGTAATGCTACTTTTGGTAGCAACGCTTGTGCCCCACACTTGACACATTAAAGTTGTCTATTCTACCTATTCCCGCTTGAAGCGAACCACCGCCAGATGATGGACCCCGTGCTGTTTTTCTTGGGAATTAATTCTTCCTTCATTTGTTACCAGATTCGCACCTTCTTTCTCTAGTATTCAACCCGCAACACTCCGTTTGCATCACAGCTAACATTAGCCATGCTGCTACCTCTCTGCTCTGTGAGGGCGTATACGTATGACGTGACAGTATGTGACGTATGTAAGTTTGTGCGATTGCTGTCTGTGAAGGAGAGACAAGAAGGAGTGGGAAGAGCCTGCAGTGTAATGCCCGCAGCTAAAAACCACTGTGTGAGAACGTACACTCGAATATTATGATAGTCATTTTCTATATCGCACAGAGAAAAACCCGCGATGTATCGAGTATATCGATATATCGCCCAGCCCTAGGTGCAACAGTCTAGGTAACCCACGCTACGGTCCATACCTCTGTTTCAGTGCCACGGTTTTGCTTCTTTTTCGGTACGTTTTGTGTGAGTAAAGACAACTTATTTTTTTCTCTCAAAGTTGTTTTGTTATTTCGCTTGACACCACAAACTTCATTGTGCATTAAACAAAGTGTCAGTGGTGTACTGAATACTATAACACTTTTACTTGACGTTAGTATTGACTAAACAACACTTTCAAATGGTAAATTATAATTTGTATTCTTTAATTACTTGTATACACCAGTGCTTCTCACCAGTGATTTGGCAAACAAGTGGTGACCCAGATTGTATTTTTTTAATTTTTTTTTTTAACTCAAATACTGTAGCATATATTAAATACAATTAAATTAAAGTTTCAGGAACAAATAGTTATTGTTATCCACAAACTCAAAAATGATTTGAACAAAGTATCCATAGAGTTTTTTACTACATGCTATATCAGTTAAATGGCAACACTAAATTGGCCCTAGTGTGTGAATGTGAGTGTGAATGTTGTTTTTCTATCTGTGTTGGCCCTGCGATGAAGTGGCGACTTGTCCAGGGTGTACCTCGCCATCCGCCCGATTGTAGCTGAGATAGGCACCAGCGCCCCCCGCGACCACAAAGGGAATAAGCGGTTGAAATGGATGGATGGATGGATATATCAGAGGAGTTTATTCTTTGCACAGGGTTCGTACGGGTGCTTAAAAACCTTGAAAATGCTTGGATATTAATGTTGTGTTTTCAAGATTTGAAAAATCTTTGATTTTTGGGTTAAATGCTTGGAGATGTTCATCATATTTCTCGGATGTCTGACTCAATTGGCTAATTATAAAATTGAAAAAAATAAAATGTTTCCTTAAAAATTAAAGCTAAATTAATAAAGCATTTACTTTGATCTGTTGTCTTTGCACGAGCCCTTACATTAGGTTGTTGTCTTACCAGAGCCGTAAATGCGGCTCTGTGTCGCCCCAAAGAGGACAGTGGTGCATCAGTCCATCATGCCGGGAGGTTGTAGTTTTAATGAACATTGGATGAAAAATGAGAAATACCAACTTTGGATAAAAAGTAGGCCAAATCCACTTGTAGCCTGCTGCAAAGTATGCAAAAAGGAAATCCAGCTTTTCGCAATGGGTCCAGCTTTTCGCAATGGGAGAGTGCTCTCTCGAATCACATCAAAAGTAAACCATAGAGAGTACTAGCCCTACAAGTTAACTAATGTTAGCTAAAGTTTTGTTTTCTAACCTTTTGGTACATACTAGACCTAAACTGTGACAACAGCGTTAGATTACATGAAAATTACGGACAGTTATTAAGAGCTATGAAAGGAAAAAAGCGAGCGTTTGTCTATGATAAATTATAATGTTAAGAACTTCCCTCAACTAAAAATCGATTTGTTTTCATAGCCACAGTTATAAGGCTAGATATGCTTAATGAAAGATGACTGAGGTGTTGTGAAACAAAATATTTTCCTTTAATTTATTATCCTTAAATCAATGAGGAACCGTTTAGTTAATAAATGAGTGAAATTAACATTTTGATGGTGCGTGTATTTATATCACATTATGCAGTTTACAAGCACAAATATGGTGGGAATCAATCCGTGCGGTTTGATGTCAATGAGTGCTGTAAGTAAGAAAAACAACACAAATGGAGACACGTTTGCAAACATCAATGATATGAGTAGTCTACAGAAAAACTGCCTGATTTTCTATGCTCCATTCAGTTAATGATAACTGCTGGTCCAATGTTAAGCTTGGGTTTTTGCAGATTTTCTGTATTTTTCCTACAGACAGCATTTGGTGACCTCCATAACAAGGCTACGGACTGATTCACACTGGTTTTCGCCTTTTGAAGGGTACGAGAAAGATTGGAAAATTGATCTTCAAAGTCCTTAAAAAGTGCTTGAATTTGGCCATGGAAAAGGTGTACGGACCCTGTTTGCAGACCCATAAACGAAAAGTCTGATTAAAAAATATTTAGATATAAAAATGCCTTTTTCCTCATTAAATTGGTGGGTGACTAATGAAGACTGCTCTGAGTACCTGTAAGTCCGCATTCAGGGCAGGATTACTGGTGAACTGCAGCAGATACTGAAACTAAAGCTGCAGCTCATTTTAAATGTTGTTTCAACTTCTATGTAAGTGTTAGTGAGGGGGAAGAAGCACAACACTGAATAGCCATGCCAATGCTGATACTTAAAATTGTCAAGATTATTGAATGATCACAATTACACACAGAATGGCAGCGTAACATAATAATTATTGACATTATTTTCTACTATTGGATCTGATTTAAATCTTTTGGTTTTCGCTCTTTCTCTGTCCAGAGACTTATTTCCTGAGTTTGTATACAATAACAAAAACAGCAAAATATTTTGTGTTAATAAAAAATTATCTTATCGACCATACACTGATACTTGGTATCGTCACAGTGGATATTTGTTTATATTGACATCCAAAAACTTTACCTTGCAGTTCGAAGTTACCATATCCTCCTACACTGTGTATTGTAGGATGTTCAGCTATTCCTCATCCTCCAGTGATAATGATGCTTGTGAAAAATGTTGATTTGACGCCTTGAAGGCAAGGATTTCTGACTTCAAAGTGGCTTTCCACTACGGAATGGCATTAGCCACTTGTGAGGATGCTACAATATGCTAAGGACGCAGTCGTTATCGTGTTGCTGTCATCAACATGCATTATCACAATAATTGCGATTGTATTAAAAGATCTATCGTCGCTTAAATTTATATCATTCATATTTTAAACTCCATTTCGCAAAACCCTAATAGAAATAATTTGTTCTTGGGCCAAACTGTCGCCATCATGAAACATTTTATTATCTTTAAGAATGAATCCTTACTTTTTAACATTTTCATTGCCACGCAAGTTAAAAAAAATAAAAAAAATACCGCTAAACAAAAATCTACCTTGGCTTTGATTACGTGATAAAAGCTTTTGTGGCTTCCTTTTTGACTGTACAAGGTTTCCAACCCATGTTGAGGCATCCTTTGCATTCAGCAGCTGCAGTAGCCGGCCTATTTTACAACGACCTTTCCCCGTTTTTTAAAATAATGGAAATAGAAATAATCAGTTCCAGGGTCAAACTAGTGCTATCATAAAACTAGTATATGTCTCCCTTTTTAACATTTGTAATTCTTCTACAACTGTAAAAGTGGCTTATTTTTCTCCAGGTTTTACGACTTATTATACACGCGACCCCAACCCCGCCCACCTCAACCGACGCACGGAGAGGGGGGGAGGGCGGGGTTTGGTGCTAGCGGGGTGTATAATATAGCCAAGAGTCATGGATGCATGGCATTGTGGGTAATTCTTATGTTGCGTTTATAATGTGTTACAGAGCCGATGTTCTCCCAAAATGTGTTTGGTGTGGGTTCACAGAGTGTGGCACATATTAGTAAGAGTGTTAAAGTTGTTTTATATCACAACCGTCAGTGTGATCTGTATGGCTGTGGAACAAGCAAAAAAAAAAAAAACTCCTCCGCCATTTTGAAAATGACGACAGGGGAAGTCACAAATTTGACCCGGCGGTAAAAGTGAGCATGCACTAATAAATTTGGGGAGCGAGTTTGACCCGGCAGTAATTCAAGGCAGGCGCATATATCACATGCCCGGCGGCTATTCAAGGAAATACGGTATACGTCGTACTGGAGTATAAGTCACATTTTTTGGGGAAATTTATTTGATAAAACCCAACACCAAGAATAGACATTTGAAAGGCAATTTAAAATAAATAAGGAATAGTGAACAACAAGCTGAATAAGTGTACGTTATATGACACATAAATAACGAACTGAGAAGGTGCCTGGTATGTTAACGCAACACATCATGGCAAGAGTCATTCCAATAACTATCAATCAATCAATCAATGTTTACTTATATAGCCCTAAATCACTAGTGTCTCAAAGGGCTGCACTATAACATATAGAAGATGCTATACGTTTACCAAACAATCTGTCACTCCCGATCGCTAAATCCGATGAAATCTACTTCCTCGGTGTCGCCTCTGGTATCCGCACTGCTGGCGTCCTTTCTTTCTGCTGCTCGATTGCTGTTCTCTGCTGCTTATTTCACTACGTCCATCTTGTAATCTGCATTATATGATTTCCTTTTCGGTGCCATTTTAGTTCAGTCCTTCTCAGTTTTTATAGTTTACCGCAAATGTTGATGTGATCCATTTTAATAGCTCCGGCAGTAGCGTATAGCATATAGCATTTAGGATATCATGACCCACAATGCACTTCTGCCGTGACCCGCCCCCGCTAAATTCTTATTGGTTGGCGTGTGAGTGACGATTGCTGACGTGTGTGTGACGATTGCGGACATTTTCTTCGTCGCAAATGAGATAAATAATATTATTTGATATTTTACGATAATGTGTTAATAATTTCACACATAAGTCGCTCCGGAGTATACGTCGCACCCACGGCCAAACTATGGAAAAAAACGTCGACATATAGTCCGAAAAATACGGTTAGTTGAGGATCCACTATATTCATCAGTTTGATAATTATAGCAAGCCTGTTACAATGTACTGTAGCTTCAGGGTGTTAAAGATTTACATGGCCAAAAAGTGATCGATATTCACATTTAATTTCTAACTTTAAGATAACATTTTTAAAAGTGTGAACTATAATCCAAATATGCATACAAAAGGTCATGTTGTATTATATTTTTGAGATGTAAGTAATCTGTTTTCAGCATGTTTCATGACAGAAAATGTTTGAATAATGGGGTTTGCGCGGTACACGGTGATGACACGGTTGATTTATATGGAGGAAACAATGACAGCTCCATCTAAATGTGATTTCACGGTAAATGTAAGAATAAGATTGTCTTATGTGATAAAATGAATTGGCGTTCCCTGATGTATGGCAGTCTTAGCTGCTGTTACGATGCCAAGGGCACTTATCAAACTTTTTTTGCGTGCACTTTCCAAACACAAAGCTAATATCATGTTTATTGTACTACAAAAACATCTTTAGCCCAGCTTATATTTGTTAGATTTTTCTTATCCCCGGGCATCATTCAGACATTAAATTGAAGAAACATTAGCTGAATATTAAAGGCCTACTGAAACCCACTACTACCAGACCACGCAGTTTATATATCACTGATGAAATATTAACATTGCAACACATGCCAATACGGCCTTTTTAGTTTACTATATTGCAATTTTAAATTTCCCGCGAAGTGTCGTGTTGAAAACGACGCGGTATGATGACGCGTGCGTTTGACATCACCGGTTGTAGCGGACATTATTTTCCAGCCCGATCTAAGGTATAAGTAGTCTGCTTTAGTCGCATAATTACACAGTATTCTGGACATCTGTGTTGCTGAATCCTTTGCAATTTGCAATTTGTTCAATTAATAATGGAGAAGTCAAAGTAGAAAGATGGAGGTGGGAAGCTTTTTAGCCACAAAACACAGCCGGTGTTTCCTTGTTTAAAATTCCCGAAGATGAAGCTTTACTATGGATCAGAGCGGTCAAGCGAACATGGATCCCGACTACATGTTAACCGGCAGTTTTCGGTGGGAAAATTGTGGTAATAAGTCGCTTCTTACCGGAGACATCAGCGTAGGTTCCGTCCTGTTGCAGCTGCCGTGACTTCCCTCAGAGACTCTGGCGTCAACACACCCGTGGCCACACCCCTCCGACTTTCAGGTACTATTTAATCTCACTCAAACACTAGCAACACAATAGGCAGATAAGGGATTTTCCAGAATTATCCTAGAAAATATGTCTAATGACATCTGAATCGCTCCCACTGCAATCGCCTTTTTCTTCTTCTAGTCCTTCACTCTAAATTTCCTCATCCACAAATCTTTCATCCTCGCTCAAATTAATGGGGAAATTGTCGCTTTTTCGGTCCAAATAGCTCTAGCTGCTGCTGGCTATGATTGTAAACAATGTGAGGATGTGAGGAGCCCTACAACCCGTGACGTCACGCGCACATCGTCTGCTACTTCCGGTAAAGGCAAGGCTTTTTATTAGCGACCAAAAGTTGCGAACTTTATCGTCGATGTTCTCTACTAAATCCTTTCAGCAAAAATATGTCAATGTCGCGAAATGATCAAGTATGACACATAGAATGGACCTGCTATCCCCGTTTAAATAAGAACATTTCATTTCAGTAGGTCTTTAAGTGAACTGAGTATGTTATCGGCGGACAAATCAACTTCTCCAAACATGCTAGTACCTCTTGTTTGCACTTGTACTCTTCATTTTTGCGTGTGTAAATATATTTATATTATAATTTCCCTTAAAAAGCTGAGGTAGAGTTGAATAAAATTTGAGTATAGTGCAGTGCAGTGGAATTTAACCTAAACTTCAAGGGCTAAAAATTAGTTTGACCCAAATTGTTAAGACCTGTTGCAGGAAGTGATGTCCTGTTTTTTTTGTTGCTGTATTTATTCCCTATATTAGTGTTAAGTTCTTGTCCAGGGCTAGTCGTTTGGTTTCCCCTTCCTGTGTGTGTCGTCCTGCTGCTACATGACCTTTTTATTGAGCGCTGTTCTCCACACCTGTCAACATTTTTTTTTTCAGAACTATAAAGCGCACATAAAACTAAAACATGTACAGTGTGCTTTTATAACTCGATGCGTCTAATTCACGGATTAATTCTGGTTGTGCTTTCCGACCTCAAATAAAAAATTATTTCGGTACATGGTGTAATGATAAGTGTGACCATCAGATGGCAGTCACATATAAGAGATACGTGTGGACTGCAGGTTGATGCCTGTTAAATATATAACTCTACAGTAGCAAGTACAGGTTTGCAAGCACGCTCAAGACTTTGTTTCATTGAGAATATAGAAGATTACACAGGGTAATGATGTGTCAATTTTTTAGTACGACTTTAACGCTACGAAGCCGCACCACTTGATGGACTGTTGGCGCATCACAGCTACTGTAGTCAGACTGAAATCTTTTAACCAAGTTTTATTTAAAAAAAATACATAAAAAATAGACACAAAATGGCACACTAAACATTATTTTTTTTTTCAATATGTAATATGTACAGTACTTACCGTATTTTAGTAATTTTAATTAATAGCAGGACTTTTCTCTCTGGTGCGTTTTTTTCCGTTTACATAGCATAGCATATTTGACTTCCGCCGTCTACTGTTTGTTCCTACTTCAGCAAACAAACACACTAGTGTGTTGTAATCATGGTAGACTTGGTAACAAGCAACGAAGACAACCATTTTTTGACCTAATGAGCAATCACAACCTGATCTTTTTGAAGCTGATTATACAAACGGAGGATGAACTACTGCTGAAGAAAAGGGTGAAACGTTGGAGCAGATGGAAGCCCAGAGAGTGAGGTCGGTGCTATTAGGTCACGCTGAAAATTTGTAACCTGCTCAGTGGCCTGGTGGTTAGAGTGGCTGCCCTGAGATCGGTAGGTTGTGAGTTCAAAGCCCGGCTGAGTCATACCAAGACTATAAAAAATGGGACCCATTATATCCCTGCTTGGCACTCAGCATCAAAGGTTGAAATTGGGGGTTGAATTACCAAAATGATTCCTGGGCGCAGCCACCGCTGCTGCTCACTGCTCCCCTCACCTCCCAGGGGCTGAGGTTGATAGGTCAAATGCAGAGGATAATTTAGCTTGCTAACAACCTTTAAAACCTGTTGTCTTTTTGTCACAGCTGCATCCCTGCAGGTACCGGCTGTGTGTGAGTAACAAGAAGAGAAGCTTTCACACAGTTGGGTGGAAGTGTTTTTTCCCAATGTTTGGTTGACATGTATCATTTTCAAGACCCAGAATATAGGTCCACCCGTCTTTTTCAGACTTTTTGGGTCAATACGGTAATTCTTCGACCTGAGATGTTGCACTCTATTTCAACAGAAATACTGCTCAACCGAATAATTGGTGTTTGTGAAGCCTATCACTCTCTTTCTGTCCGTTTGTCTGCTCACTCTTATTGCACTCTTCCATTCTTCTCCACCTGAGGCAGTGAAGGAAGGCTATGGGGAGGGGGAGAGAGAGGATGGACACACAAAAGCAAATTGAAATGCTCCAGTGAGTGCTTTCTTGACATGATGCATGAGATGCAGCACAACTCTTCTTTTTCTTCTACTGCCGCTGCAAGTGAAACACACAAGGCCCACGTTCAAAAACGCTGTAGACGTTACGCCACTCGCTTCCTTCTCTTTATGTTTGCTCAAGAACAACATCGGCGTAGTTGCAATATTTTGTCGCCGAGTTTGTAGTTCACTACCTCCCTGGGTCTCGTGCACCTTCATGTCAGGATAAATCTTCAACAAGGAAATGGTGTGTTAGAGAGGTGTCTTTCCAGTTTCTGTTGTCAGTTGCCACGTTACACCACTGCCAAACTGGTTTCTCTTCTCTGCTTTCCATCAGAACATCAACAGTCTCAACATTGCCTTTTTCCTTCTGGAATGGAATACAAAGGAAAAAGCTTAGCATGTCTTATTTGGGATCTGGTTTTGGTGGAGAAAGAAGAGTGCCACCGTTGCTGTTTGTGCTTGTGAGATAAATGAAGACCTGACATTGCTCAGCTTTCTTGCCTAAATTCAGGATTTATGGCCTTCTTCTCGTAAGATCCGGTGAACCCAGCTCAGTGAGCCCAAAAGCTGCTTGTGGTAAAGAGGAGGAGAAAAAACCTGAATTCTTTGGAGACGCCCGTTCCTTGGGCTGTGTGGTGCCACAGGACAAGGCCTTCATTGAGCTGGAACAGGAGTGGTCTTGTAGAAAAGATCCACTGGCTGGAAGCTACATAGCTGTCCAAGGACCATTAAATATTTAGCAGTTTGGAAAGGAGGTCTCAGTGGGTAAGTTAATATTGATAGGTATCTCATCTTTCCCCACCGTCTCTAACTTGTTGAGTTACCTCAAGAGGTCCCAACCTGGGGAGGAACTTCATCTAAACTTAGCGCTAGCTTTTTAAAGCTCCACATCCCATCTCTCCAAAGCATTCCTGCAGCAAACCGCTCAGATTTTTTCTTCCTAATTGCATCCTGCGTCCTTTTTAGTCTGGAATACTGCATCCAGACGTGCTGCTGCAACAAGAACGCTGATTGCTTGTAAGCCTGACAGGGCAGTGTTTACTGGCACTTGTCCATTTAACGCCACTTTATAAGAGACGCTTGTGTGCCTTTTTCATTTTAATATTATGGTGAATGACAACGGCAGGGGGCATTGTGTTGCTGTGGGTTGAAACATGAATACAGACATGGATTAATTAAGACTGATGATGGTATAATTTGCTGTTGGACTGTAGTGATACTGGATTATAGTTTCTCCCATATTTGACTTAAAGATAATAGATGACATTAGATTGATTTATGTCAGGAAATAGTTTCCTAGGGGAGATGGCGCTGTGGAATGCAAGGTTTCCTGGCGTAATTGTCCTTGTGGAAAAACACTTCCTGGTTGCTCTCCAAGACCTGTCCTTGGACATTCTACACTAGCTTGACACTTAAGTAGCATTTTGGGTTGTGTGTCTGTTGTAGGAGGAGGTCTGAGTCAAGCAGATTTAATGCTACACGGGGAAAGGTTTGTAGTTGTGTCAGATGGAAGAGATGTTTTAGCCAAATAGGTATTGATGACAAACTGGAAAATCACTTTCATACTGAATGAAGCCTTTAACAAATGTGTTTCTTTCCAACCAAAACACTAAATTCAGTGGAAGTTTTTAGGATGCTTTTGTAAATGCTCTGATTAATGCCTCTCTTCAATTACTCGAGTCTCCTACTGTCACTGGGTGTGTGGTCAGCAAAAGCAAATACTTGACAGAGTGTCTAATTAGCTCAGGTCAAAAACATTGGTTCAAGAGATATGGCTGTACTATAAGCATCCTCCTGTTATTATTAACTCCACAAGATAGTAGTAGTTGCATTTGAAGTATTATGAGTGGTCATATTCCAGCAGGTTTATCTATTACTCTTTAACTATAAGCAGCTTAATTTACTCTAGAATTTGAACCTTTGAATGTACTTATGGCCGTATGTATTAATGGCTTGTCGTACTGTTGTTGACTACCTTTAGCGCGATTATTGGTGGCTGAGTTTTCCCCCTACTGCTTTTACTACATTGGTTCTGTTGCTGCTCTGTTGTACAATACGCTTGTCATTAAATGAATATATACTGTGTACAGTGATGTTGATAGGTTTTCAATGTAGTGAATCCCTGGGACCAACAGGTACTGATCAGAGTTGGTCCTTGAACATTCAATGTCTCTCAAATAAAGAAAAAAATCTATATCTTCTTTGAGTTCCTGAATTGTAGCATTAAACTATTTTGATTATGGTTTGGTGTGACATAGTATTGGTTATAATTAACATATGCTTAACAAAATGGCAATGTTAATTTAAAATATTTGTTATCACCACCACCGCAGTAAGTTTATGTATTTCATTACAGCACTTCCCTTAAACATTAAAACACTATCGACATGAACGGGCACAGCATCGGGAAGTTGAAACATGGGTTTATTTTCTGTGCAGTTTGTATTATTGATTACTGAAATGGAATCCTTGGACTGGCTAGTTGTTTTGCTAGCAACTAAACCAGCATGTTATGATACTGTGTAGAGGTGATCTGTGTTGAGCAGATGTTCAGAAGGTTGAAACAGGTCTGTTTTGTTAATTAGTAGGTATGCAACTAATGACTATTTTCATATTCATCAACTATCTTAAAGATTAATCAACTAGTCAGAATATGCAACATATTTGGTGGCTCCAATTTAGCCATCAGATTTTAAATACAGCTTGAGATATTTTTAGGCATGTGTTCTGTGGGAACTTCAAACTGGATTTCCAGCAAATTGGATTTTGCTCCTCTCCAGCCTTCCCCCAGACTCTAGCGCCTTGACTTTGAGATGAAAGTGTCAAGTTCCCACAGTCAGCAATGGTTTGGGGAGCCATGCCAGCTGCTGATGTTGGTCCACTGTGTTTCATCAAGTCCAGAGTCAATGCAGCTGTGTACCAAGAGATTTTAGAGCACTACATGCTTCCATTTGTTGAAAAGCTCTATTGAGATGGTGATTTCATTTTCCAGCATGGTCTGGTACCTGCCCACAGTGTCAAAACTACCAGTAACTGGTGTACTGACCAAGACATTACTGTCCTCGATTGGCCTGCCAACTCCCCTGACCTGAACCCCATAGAAAATTGTGGGGTATTGTGAAGAAGAAGCTGATATATTTATATATATTTGGGGTGTAACGGTACGTGTATTTGTATTGAACCGTTTCGGTACGGGGGTTTCGGTTCGGTACAAGGGTGTACCGAACAAGTTTCTAAGCTAAAATCTTAGCAAGCTGCTTTGCTTCTTCTGCCTCTGTTTCAGCACCCAGCATTGTCCCACCCACACAACCATCTGATTGGTTACATACAAAGCCAATCAGCAGTGTCTATTCAGAGTGGTAACAGCCAATTAGCAGTGCGTATTCAGAGCGCATGTAGTCAATGCTTCAGCGTCTAGCAGAATAGTGTTTAGCAGGTGAGCATAAGACAACGTACTCTCCCCAAATTATAAAAAACACCTCCCAGTCAACTACTACTAACATCACTATGAGCCCGTTGACCTTCTAGAAACTTAAACTCCAGCTCAGCTCGCTCTCAGTCCTGGCTTGAGGCAAAGGCTAATTAGCTTTTAGCGTAACGTTTGCTCATTTTGCTGCGTGTTTGTATATATGTGTGTGTGTGCGTCCATGCATGTGTGTGTTAGGGGCAGCGAAGCCCTGTCTGTCTGTTATTGCACTTGAACGCCAGGGTGTTCAGGGATGAATAGTCTCTCCAATTGCTATTGTACTATTTTTTCCAGCTATAGTTACATTAATCATTACTAATGTAACAGCCTAGTTTTGAATGGCAGGGTTCCTGCTATCACATGTTGACGAAAATATAACATTTACATAATAAAAATCAACTACAGGCTTCCCAAATGATGTAATAAATTAAGCATGGTGAGTTGACTTCCATCCATCCATTTTCTACCGCTTATTCCCTTTTTAATGTTGCACTTTTTATATGTAAAAGAAAGGTTTTGTCATTTTATTTAATCTAAGCAACAACTTGAGGCAGTTTAATGTGGATTAACGTGGGCAGAATTATTATAGTGTTCCCACTGTTAAAAGGATAAAGCCATTGTTTACAAATCTGGTAAATAAGTAACTTTTCTTACTGTACCGAAAATGAACCGATCCTTGACCTCAAAACTGAGGTATGTACCGAACCGAAATTTTTGTGTGCCGTTACCCCCTTAGTGTGTATATATATATATATATATATACATATATATATATATATATATATATACATATATATATATATGTGTGTGTGTATGTATGTATGTTAAAGTACCAATGATTGTCACTCACACAAACTCGGTGTGGTAAAATTGTCTGCATTTGACCCATCCCCTTGATCACCCCCTGGGAAGTGAGGGTATGTATGTATGTATGTATGTGTATATATATGTATATTTATTTACATATATATATACATATATATATATGTAAATATATATATTTATATATGTATGTTTGTATGTATGTATGTGTGCCATTTTCTACATAAAATTTTAAGCAAATAATTCCTCAACCCACACTTGTAACCAATCATGGCAGAAGTATTACTTAATCGTGCATGCTCCTGATCTGTATGAAGGATTATGTTGCTCAGATGTTCTAAATGTGAGACCACCAGTATTTGATGTCCACAGGAACTTGGAACTTGGTCTCTTAGGGTTATGTGACAGGGTCATTCAAATTTCCAAATTTAGAGGCACAGCTTCCAGTGTTCTATTGGCTAATATCTTCTGCTTCTACTGACCGGCATGACGGTCTGTAGAGGATCCGGCAGAAAAGCTGCTTGCTCAGGCTTTGTCATTGTTCCGAGATTTTAAACACTTCCATCTGTGTATCTATCAAGATAGATATCCTTTCTGCTCAGGAAGGTCTGGCCAAAGACCTTGAGGAGCACAAAATGGTGGACCGTGGCCGTGCCACTGATACTCCAGCGTGATTGGCTGCATCTCCTCGGGCCAAGGGCGGAGCTGCTGTGTGAAACGGAGACCTCAGTGTGTAAAGCATTGGCCTGAGCCTCGTCTCTGATTCAGAAGATAATTCTGGCAGTCCCAAGAGTGACCAGAAAACAGCAAAGTGAGGCTACTAGACTATAGAGAAAGATTGAGTAGAGGCTTGTGTGTCAGTTTTTTCTTGTCTTCTCGAAACCCATGGACTTCCTTGATTTTTTTTCTGTTTTCATCTCGTTTGTAGCTTTAAATCAAAATGGCTAAGAGATGGTCTGATGTTCAGGGTGGCAATATCAGTTTTTCTCTGATCCAAATCAGTTTGTGGGTCAGTTCCTTACCACACGATATAATTAAAACTCCTAAAAATGAGGGATAGGTTTCTTTTTATTTTGGTCGGATAGTAAAAAAATAAGTATGTTTGATTCATATACAAATTGGTTATAGTGAACAAAAAATGGAGCAAAGGAGATTTCAGGAAATGTACGTCAGCTTGAAAAAAACTGCTAAGCTAACTTCAGCTCTGTCAATGGCTCATGATTTTTAATTCTTACAATGAGAGAGTTACGTCAACCCTGTGCCCTCCAAGGTCACATCTGAATGCTTCATTTGCATAGAGTGGATTGAGGTCAGATTGCTTTCGCTCCACAACATTTTTTTGGAACTCGTTAGTTTGCTCTGCACACGTGTTCTACTAGTCTGTTGACACCTGACCATACATATCACAACAAGGGGGGACAACTGACTAAAGAGAATCCTCACTTTGTGAACACTTGTCGCATGCACGACAGTTGCTAGGAATTCTGAAAGAATATCAGTTTGGGACCCTCTGTTATTCACTGCTTGTGTTTGTGGCAATGTAGGACCTGGCAAACTGTGGGCCCTTAGGGTCATCACCTTTCCCCCCTATACGACACACTGGTCGCATGAAGGTCCCTTAAATATTCCAGCAGGTTCACATTGTCATTCCTGTATATGTAATGGAGTGACATATACAGCAGTCTTAAAGACACACAAGGAGATGGTCATTAATGCGCCTCCTAATCTTCTTGGTCGTTATCTGTTCAAAATAGGCCAAATGTTGCTACTTAACGCTGTGTGTAACGTGCCCACCCTCCCCCTGCCCACCCTTTTGAGAGGGAGCAAGCTGAGCTCTTAACAAACAGAAGGCTACCCTTGGAGCAAGGTTACCACGATGGCCTGCTTCATGACTATTTTTCATGCGGCTTTGGAGAGCAACATGGGCTCATCAAGTCATTAATTGATAGGGCTTGTGAATAAAGATAAAGAAAGGGGTGTTTTCGAGGCTCTCTGTCTGTCTGTCTGGGCTGGTGATGTCAGGTAGCCAGCCATCTGTCAGACGGAGACAGTCTGACCTTGCAGTGTGGAGGACCCAGACATGAAATATGGGATTAGTGGTTTGCTTCTCAGCACTGATGGCACTCCTTCTCCTTTCTATCTTCGTTGCTTCTCCTTTTAATGTGTATATTCTCTTGTCAGGCATCAGCAAATAAGCTGTGCTTTAGCCATGTCATGAATTGTATTGTTGAAAACTAGAGGTGGGGGTAAATATAGATTTTTAGATACATTGCAATTTGTACATGGACGATCCTAAAATTGATTAGTAAACATCAATAATCGATAATCAATTTTTTTATTGTGAATAACGTAATGCAGACAGTTCTAAAATTTGGCTGACAGCAGCGAGCCACCTCACCAAGAGATCCGACCAGTTCCTTTATTGTAGGGGTCTTATGGTCCAGTTTTGCACACATTTCCATTATTATAATAATTTTGGGAATTAATTTAACTGTTTCTTATTACAAATGCATTGTTTTTTTAAGTTGCAAGTGATAAACGCTTATTAAGTGATACACGCTTATGTAGATGCGTAAATAATTGAATCAAAGCTCCTAAATCGTGATCGAATTGTGAGGCGCCCATACATTCCCACTTCTATTGAAAATGTTAGTTCTTTTTAGTTATGTTGCTAACCAACCAGCCAAACAGTATAGAATGGCGGTGGTCGTAAACAATGTCCTTGAGGAGGATGGTTTTTGAGACCTACTGCGGTGCGGTGCAGCACTTCCTTTTTATGTCCTGTGAATGTGACACCATTGAAGGTCAGGCTGCAGACAGATCAGCAAAGCTCTCTGGATTGCAGCGCCTGAGAGAGGCTCTGCGCCTCCATTTTCCTCTGAGAGACACTCTGGTGTTGGTGTTAAGCATGTCCTTCTTCAGCAAAATGGAACCAGGTTCAACACAAAAGACTAGAGTTTCTTGGTTGCATGAGCTGTGTCTTTGGCTGAGTCACATATTTACAGTTACTGCTCTAAGAATTTAATAATCAATGAATTGACTACAAATTCTGTAGATTGATTTTTGATTAATTTTGTCTTGATTCTGGACCCATGTTTAATGCTGCCGATTCTGATCTTTCATGAGTGATAGGCCAATATCCATACCAATCACACGTAATGACTGTACATTTTTAAATGTATTTACGGTGAGTGTTTTTGACAGTTAACAATATCAACACAATATTTAAATCAAAACTGTTATCTACAACTACTCATTTAAACCAGTTGGTTTTTGCCATTGAAGACCTCCTGTTTCTAGGAAATCATTTCCTGAGTTTAAAAAAAAAACACAGACAAAAGCAACAACAAAAAATTTGGGAAAAATAAATATAATTCAGATCACTCTGACAGGGTTTCCCCTAAACTGCCCAGTAGGGCTGGGTGATATGGCCTTTTTTGAATATCGCAATATTTTTAGGCCATATCGCGATATACGATATATATCTCGGTATTTTGCCTTAGCCTTAAATGAACACTTGATACTAGGTGTGTAACGGTATACAAAAATTTCGGTTCGGTTCGTACCTCGGTTTAGAGGTTACGGTTCGGTTCATTTTCGGTACAGTAAGGAAACAACAAAATATAAATGTTTTGGTTATTTATTTACCAAATTTGTAAACAATGGCTTTATCCTTTTAACATTGGGAACATTATAATAATTCTACCCATGTTAATCCACATTAAACTGCCTCAAGTTGTTGCTTTGATTAAATAAAATGACAAAACCTTTTTTCTACATATAAAAAGTGCAACATTAAACAGTTTCAAGTCAACTCATCATGCTTAATTTATTACAGCATTTGGGAAGCCTGTAGTTGTCTTTTATTTATTATGCACACGCACACACACACACACACACACTCACATGCACACACACAGCAAAATGAACTAACGTAACGCTAAAAGCTAATTAGCCTTCACCTCAACTATGAGCGAGCTGAGCTGCAGTTTAGGTTTCTAGAAGGTCAACGTGCTCATAGTGATGTTTGTAATAGTTGTGACTGGGAAGTGTTTTTTATAATTTGGGGAGTGTACGATGTCCGCCGCTCACCTGGTAAACACATATCTGATCATCTCGACGCCGGAGCACTGACTGCATGGTTTCTGAATATGCACTGCTGATTGGCTGTTACATCGCTCTGAATACGCACTGCTGATTGGCTGTTACATTGCTCTGAATACGCACTGCTGATTGGCTTTGTATGTAACCAATCAGATGGTTGTGTGGGCGGGACAATGCTGGGTGCTCACTGCTCAGACAGAGGCAGAAAGCAGAGCAGCTTGTTAAGACTTTAGATTACAAACTCGTTCGATACACCCTCGTACAGAACCGAAACCCCCGTACCGAAACGGTTCAATACAAATACACGTACCGTTACACCCCTACTTGATACATATAATCATAGCAGTATGATGATTCTATGTGTCTACATTAAAACATTCTTGTTTTAACTGCATTAATATATGCTCATTTTAAACTTTCATACAGAGAAGGAAATCACAATTAAGTCAATTTACCAAAACTGTATTTATTAAAGTTATTAGCAGGTGACTTTTCAAATGATGCTACATATTAGCAGTATTGCTTCTTTTGGTAGCAACGCTTGTGCCCCACACTTGACAAATTAAAGTTGTCTATTCGACATATTCCCCCTTGAAGCCGAACCACCGCCAGGCGATGGACCCCCTGCTGTTTTTCTTGGGAATTAATTCTTCCTTCTTTTGTTACCATTTTCGCACCTTCTCTCTCTCGTATTAGCACTCGACTGGGATGAGAATCAGCACCTCCGAGTCCGTTAGCATCACAGCTAACGTTAGCCACGCTGCTACCTCTCTGCTGGGCGAGGGCGTATACGTATGTGACATATGACGTGACCGTATGTGACGTGTGTAAGTTTGTGCGCTTGCTGTCTGTGAGGAGACAGAAGGGGTGGGAAGAGCCTGTAGTGTAATGCCCGCAGCTAAAAACAACTGCGTGAGAACGTATACTCGAATATTACGATATAGTCATTTTCTATATCGCACAGAGACAAACCCACGATATTTTGCGTGTATCGATATATCGCCCAGCCCTACTGGCAAGGTACCTTTGGCGGTGGGGTTGTGGTCATTAAATCGTTGAGTATTTGCATGATTTGCAATGATATGATTGTCTTTAAAAAGGCTAAAAATGTATGAATGCATTTAAAACAAATCTGGTATTAGTATTAACATTTGTTTTATTGTTTTGTCATATTTTCAATTGTTGCTGCTTTTTATACAATTAATTTTTTCAAGCGTTTGTGATCGGCATCAAAAGTCATATATTGGCAATGGCAGATCACATACATTTTCATGGAATTGCCCAATACTGATCCATGGCCTATCGATGGGCACAACCCTAGTTTTAATGCAATTGAAGCATAATAACAGCTATGTAACTATATTAATTTTCCAATCCCATTTAAAATAATACATTCAGACTGGCTATTGCCCTCAAGAAACCTGTAGAAAAAAAAACAAAAACTGTTAAAAAAGAACTCTAAAACCTGCCTTTGACAAGTAATGGAAAAGTGTAGAAGGTATGTATTGCAAGTGTGTAAAGCCTTATGAATTTTTAACATTCTTAGTGGTCGTACAACAGTGCAAAAAATTTAAAACAACAAATTGTCTTCTTATCTTTAACTTTAATGACGAGTGATGGACGTTGTGACAAATTGTGATTGTTTGAATTGATGATCTTGGAATCTTCAGTTGTTCTCCCAACATGTCATTTTTCAAGCTTCACGAAGTTCCTTAGCCCTTGGATTCAATTAGTGAAACAATCCTAGTGTAGCATAAAGAAAAACTATAAGTTCAATCAATCATAATAACAAGAAGTTTAAAAAAAACGTCCAGAACACAGGTGTCAATTTCAAGGCCCGGGGGTCGGATCTTGCCCGCCACATGATTTTATCATGGCCCGCGAACGCCTGGAAATGATGTGATTTAATAAAGTACTTTATCTTTACTCGGTGAATGTATTAGTTTTTTTTTCCATTTTGACAGAAAAAAATACATGTACTGCTGCTGCATTAATTTGCATACATTTTAAACATTAATAGAGTTCAATCTTGTAATAAATATTAACATACTTTCCAAACAATTTTTTTGTCAGAAAACCCACAACTAAAATCTTTGCTTGATTTAGGATTTCAAAGGAAGTTATCCACCAAACTGTACACTGTAAAAATGACAATAGATTTTACGGCGAAAAATATGGTGTTTTTATAACCCCCTTTACTGTATATATGTAAAAAACTACCACTCTTTACTATAAAATTATGTTGACTGAGCTGCGACTTTTTAAATGTAAAATCGACGGTTGTTGTGTATTACTGTAAAAAAAACAGTACCACATTTTTTATGGTAAAAACTGGCAGCTTAATTACCAGAATGAATAAAAACAAGGGATACTGTTTTTCCATTTTCAGTAATATATTGTTAAATAAAAATTCTGTAAATTTTACAGTTACATTCTGGCAATTAAGCTGACAAATTTTTGTGTAAAAACTCAGTTGTACTTTTTTTAATTTACCGTAATCTATTGTGAATTTGTGAATTATATTTATATAGCGCTTTTCTCTAGTGACTCATAGCGCTTTCCATAGTGAAACCCAATATCTAAGTTACATTTAAACCAGTGTGGGTGGCACTGGGAGCACGTGGGCAAAGTGTCTTGCCCAAGGACACAACGGCAGTGACTAGGATGGCGGAAGCGGGAATCGAATCTGCAACCCTCAAGTTGCTGGCACAGCCACTCTACCAACCGAGCTATACCTTGCATTTTTTTACAGTAAAATCCTGGTGACTGAGTCGCCAGATTTTAAAAATAAAATCTACATTTTGTTTTTACTTTGTACATAAAAAATATATATAATAATCGAATGGATAGGCAAATTTTACATTACTGTTACAAGCAGCCCTCTGATGGCATCCATAACTGCAATGTGACTCTCATTGAAAAGAAGTTTGACACTCCTTGTCTAGAACCTTAACCACCACTTTATTTAAAGATTGAGAGGAATCCATGTATATGTTTTAGCCTGTATGCATATTTTTTACTCTATGTGGATTGGAGAAAATCCACTCAAATATATTTTTTTAAAGCCTTAAATATGTTGTATAGTAATCTCACTTTGGAATAAGAATGATTGAAATACATTCCTAAATGAATTTGACATTCATGCCCATGATTGGGGAAAGGAATTGATAGCATTTTTCCTGTTTAATTTTGAATTCTGCTTTACAATTCGGTTCTTTATCGATTCTTCAGATGAGATGGCTCCCCAGACCATTGCTGACTGTGGGTACTTCACACTTTCATTTGGAAGTCAAGGCACTTGAGTCTGGAGGAAGGCTGGAGAGGAGCAAAATCCAAGTTGTTTAAAATCCAGTGTGAAGTTCCCACAGTCAGCTTGGAAAACTTGGATTTTGCTCCTCTCCAGCCTTCCTCCAGACTCTAGCGCCTTGACTTCCAAAGGAAAGTGTCAAGTTCCCACAGTCAGCAATGGTTTGGAGAGCCATGTCAGCTGCTGGTGTTGGTCCACTGTGTTTCATCAACTCCAGTGTCAATGCAGCTGTGTACCAAGAGATTTTAGAGCACTACATGCTTCCATCTGTTGAAAGACTCTATGGAGAAGATTATTTAATTTTCCAGCATGATCTGGCACCTGCCCATAGTGCCAAAACCACCAGTAACTGGTGTACTGAACATGGCCTTACTGTCTTCGATTGGCCTGCCAACTCCCCTGACCTGAACCCCATAGAGAATTTGTGTGGTATTGTCAGGAAAAAGCTGAAAGACACCAGACCCAATAATGCCAATGAGCTGGTTTTATATTCTGGGATTGTAACCGATCGTCCTAAAGACCTCAGACCCAATAATGCAAATGAGCTAAAGGCCGCTATTGAAGCATCCTGGGCATCCATAACACCTCAGCAATGCCACAGGCTGATTGCCTCCCTGCCACGCCGCATTGATGCAGTAATCTGTGCAAAAGGATTCCCAACCAAGTACTGAGTGCATTAATTGACATTTTCAAATGTTGGATTTTGTTTTGGTGTTATACATCTTTTTTTTTTTTACTTTGAGGAAATATTCTAATTTTTTTGAGATAGGATTTTTGAGTTATCTTAAGCGGTATGCCTTTATCAGCAATATTAAAATAATAAAATGACTTGCAATATTTCAGTTGATGTGTATTGAATCCGGAATGTATGACATTTTCATGTTTTTAGTTGCATTACAGAAAATAAAGGACTTTATCACAATATTTAAATTTTTTGAGACAGTCCTATATACAACTGGCATATTTATGTCACCGATTCGTTGATCCCATTGTAGCAGATAATTATGAATATTATGACAACTTGTGGCTCATCGCTTACCTATCAGTCCCATCTCGTCAAGCGGTTTGTTGGCCTGTCATGATCAATGTGTATTCAGACTTTCTCAGATGTGAGGGACATGTGATAACATCATTTCAGGAACCTCACTATTGCTTTTTGATGGTGAAGAGCGTAAGCTGCACTGTTTTGTCTTATCACAAGTGCTGAAACATATCAAACAGATATGCACACCAAAACGAGTGTATCGGCATATCTTTTCTGATTTTCAGTCCTGGTCCCATTTAAGTTTATGGTATCACTGTACGACCACCGTACGCCGCCTCAGGAAGGGGAAGCAGTGCACTATCAACACCGTGTATGGTGCGGATGGTGTTCTGCTGACTTCGACTGCGGATGATACTTCGAAGACCTCCTCAATCCCACCAACACGTCTTCCTTTGAGGAAGCGGTGCCTGGGGGATCTGTGGTGGACTTTCCTATTTCTGGGGCTGAGGTCGCTGAGGTAGTTAAAAAGCTCCTCGGCGGCAAGGCCCCGGGGGTGGATGAGATCCGCCCGGAGTTCCTTAAGGCTCTGGATGCTGTGGGGCTGTCTTGGTTGACAAGACTCTGCAGCATCGCGTGGACATCGGGGGCGGTACCTCTGGATTGGCAGACCGGGGTGGTGGTCCCTCTCTTTAAGAAGGGGGACCGGAGGGTGTGTTCCAACTATCGTGGGATCACACTCCTCAGCCTTCCCGGTAAGGTTTATTCAGGTGTACTGGAGAGGAGGCTACGCCGGATAGTCGAACCTCGGATTCAGGAGGAACAGTGTGGTTTTCGTCCTGTTCGTGGAACTGTGGACCAGCTCTATACTCTCGGCAGGGTTTTTGAGGGTGCATGGGAGTTTGCCCAACCAGTCTACATGTGCTTTGTGGACTTGGAGAAGGCATTCGACCGTGTCCCTCGGGAAGTCCTGTGGGGAGTGCTCAGAGAGTATGGGGTACCGGACTGTCTTATTGTGGCAGTCCGCTCCCTGTATGGTCAGTGTCAGAGCTTGGTCCGCATTGCTGGCAGTAAGTCGGACACGTTTCCAGTGAGGGTTGGACTCCGCCAAGGCTGTCCTTTGTCACCGATTCTGTTCATAACTTTTATGGACAGAATTTCTAGGCGCAGCCAAGGCGTTGAGGGGATCCGGTCTGGTGGCCACGGGATTAGGTCTCTGCTTTTTGCAGATGATGTAGTCCTGATGGCTTCATCTGGCCGGGATCTTCAGCTCTCACTGGATCGGTTCGCAGCCGAGTGTGAAGCGACCGGAATGAGAATCAGCACCTCCAAGTCCGAGTACATGGTTCTCGCCCGGAAAAGGGTGGAGTGCCATCTCTGGGTTGGGGAGGAGACCCTGCCCCAAGTGGAGGAGTTCAAGTACCTAGGAGTCTTGTTCACGAGTGGGGGAAGAGTGGATCGTGAGATCGACAGGCGGATCGGTGCGGCGTCTTCAGTAATGCGGACGTTGTATCGATCCGTTGTGGTGAAGAAGGAGCTGAGCCGGAAGGCAAAGTTCTCAATTTCCCGGTCGATCTACGTTCCCATCCTCACATATGGTCATGAGCTTTGGGTCATGACCGAAAGGATAAGATCACGGGTACAAGCGGCCGAAATGAGTTTCCTCCGCCGGGTGGCGGGGCTCTCCCTTAGAGATAGGGTGAGAAGCTCTGCCATCCGAGAGGAGCTCAACGTAAAGCCGCTGCTCCTCCACATCGAGAGGAGCCAGATGAGGTGGTTCGGGCATCTGGTCAGGATGCCACCCGAACGCCTCCCTAGGGAGGTGTTTAGGGCACGTCCAGCTGGTAGGAGGCCACGGGGAAGACCCAGGACACGTTGGGAAGACTATGTCTCCCGGCTGGCCTGGGAACTCCTCGGGATCCCCCGGGAAGAGCTAGATGAAGTGGCTGGAGATAGGGAAGTCTGGGCTTCCCTGCTTAGGCTGCTGCCCCCGCGACCCGACCTCGGATAAGCGGAAGATGATGGATGGATGGTACCACTGTATTTGTTCATTCAATTATACTATACTATGTATTATATTATATATTATTTTTATTTTATACTATATATTATAATGCAGTACACTCGATCAGTGTTTCGTAACTAAAGGGCCCGAGCCCACTATTGGGCTGTGAGCGCTATGTAGAAGGCCGCCCAAAAAATACGTGTTTCCTAGCTGTGGTCTGTATGGGCTGCAGAAATACTTCGTTGTAGCACACTTGTTTTTACCACTTGTGGCAGTAATGACAATCTGAAACAACAGAATCTTGAGCAAAACTCATAAAGAAGTTTCTTATGCGCAAAACATATGACTTAAGTGTTGAAGTTGTATTTTCATTTGCACTTACATTTTATTGAAGGGTTATTTGAGAAACATTCATCATTAATTTAGTTTATACATTTCCATGGGTTAGTGCGTCTGCCTCACAATACAAAGATCCTGGGATATTTCTGTGTGGAGTTTGCATGTTTTCCCCGTGACTGCGTGGGTTCCCTACAGGTACTCTGGCTTCCCCCCACCTCCAAAGGCATGCACCTGGGGATATGTTGATTGGCAACACTAAATGATCTCCAGTGTGTGAATGTGAGTGTGAATGTTGTCTGTCTATCTGTGTTGGCCCTGCGACGAGTTGGCGACTTGTCCAGGGTGTACACCGGCTTCCGATCGATTGTAGCTGAAATAGGCTCCAGAACCCCCCGCGACCCAAAAGGTAATATGCGGTAGAAAATGGATGGATGGCATTTTAGTACAACATAGTGTGCAATTTTACTTTTCATTAGTCATTTATGAGTCCCTTCTTAAGCAGTATCATTGAATAGTACTTATTTTTTTAATCAGGCTGACCAAAGCCTAAGGTTTATGTGTTTAAATAAATTATAATATTTGTGATGAACATGGTGTTTCATATCATTTGACAAGGTTGTTAACTGTATATAGGTTAGATATAATAATTGAATACAATTACTCGATCACTTTTTCTGAAACACTTTTAATATTTGAGTGGGTCCTCTGTAGTGGAAAAGTTGGGCTTCGAGTTCAAAAAGGGTTAAGAACCCATGCACTACATAACAGTCATAATTAAGTTGACAAAAACCCATCCATCCATCCATTTTCTACCGCTTATTCCCTTCGGGGTCGCGGGGGGCGCTGGAGCCTATCTCAGCTACAATTGGGTGGAAAGTTTGCACACCCTGGACAAGTCGCCATAATTTTTTTTATTATTGCATTATTTTACAGAAAATGGCTCAAGTTTCTTGCTGTTTAAATGTAAAATATTGCCCTCTACTTCTTAAGTGTCGACTTATTGTACTGCGTCGATCACCACTTAACCCCACAGAGGTTAGAGTTGGCAGTACAGCGACACTTTGTGGAGCACAGGTCCGGAAGTGGACCTTGCGTTACAATCGACCATTAACAAGACTTAAAACATTTTTTTTCCTTTATTTAAAGCGTCATTAAAAATGCATTTCTATATATATTGAATAAAAATTTGCTAGTATTTAGTGAAGCTAGAAAAGTTGTTTCTCAATTTTCCTTGCCCTTATGTAGGCCTACCGAGGATGCCGTAGTGGTTTGTGTTGTGGTTTGTGCAGCCCCTTGAGACACTAGTGATTTAGGGCTATATAAGTAAACATTGATTGATTGATTGATTGATTGATTGATTGAATTATGAAGATAGAATGTTCACACAATATAAGCAAGCAATAAAAGAAAATAGTAACAATATATCTAACAGACCGAAGCCACAAAAAAGATAACGGGACGGCATGGTGTGGTTGGGAGAGCGGCCGTGCCAGCAAACTGAGGGTTCCTGGTTTGATCCCCACCTCCTACCAGCCTAGTTACATCCGTTGTGTCCTTGAGCAAGGCACTTCACCCTTGCTCCTGATGTGTCGTGGTTAGTGCCTTGCATGGCAGCTCCCGCCATCAGTGTGTGAATGTGTGTGTGAATGGGTGAATGTGGACATAGTGTCAAAGCGCTTTGAGTACCTAGAAGCTTAAAAAGCACTATACAAGTATAACCCATTTACCATAAGATCATTGGAGGTTAATTGTCTACCAGATGGCAGCAGTGCAGCATAACAAAGTGCTATTCAAGTCAGCTGGTAAAAATGTATGCATTTCTTCCATATTGCAATATATCTGGTTTTATTTTGTTTTTTAATATCGTGTAGCCAAATTTAGAAGTTAAACTTTGTAAAACACTTATGCACAGATCAAATGAAATATTGGTTTTCATTGTTGTCAATCACGGCTGTCTTGTACATGTGCAAGAGCCCGGGTACCTTTCACATTTTAACCTATACGGTGCCAATTCCCGGTACTTAACAATCGATAGCTGTACTTAACGTAAAATCGGAACTGTTTGCATGTGTTCATGTGTTAACAAATTGTTTAATTATAAAATGTATTTTTATAATGTAATTAACAATGAGCTGATTATAATAACTGTGCTTTCCAGTTGTTATATCTTGTTTTCTTACATTTTTGAGTATCATTTGCAGGTATTATATGATAGACTTTGCATGGAGTAACTTACAATTCCAAGACATTAGATGGCACAAGTGTATAGACTACGGTGCGTTGCCTTGCCAGGAAGAAGTATTTGCCATGACGCTTAAAGGCCTACTGAAACCCACTACTACCGACCACGCAGTCTGATAGTTTATATATCAATGATGAAATATTAACATTGCAACACATGCCAATACGGTTGGTTTAGTGTACAAAATTGCAATTTTATATTTCTCGCGAAGTATCCTATTGAAAACGTTGGGGAATGACGACGCGTATGATGACGCGTGTGCGTGATGTCTCGGGTTGTATCGGACATTTTTTCCAGCTTGATCCAAACTATAAGTTGGCTGCTTTAATTGCATAATTACACAGTATTCTGGACATCTGTGTTGCTGAATCTTTTGCAATTTGTTCAGTTAATAATGGAGAACTCAAAGTAGAAAGATGGAGGTCGGAAGCGGTGCACTGCAGCTGCCTTTAGCATCACAAACACAGCCGGTGTTTCCTTGTTTAAAATACCCGAAGGTGAAGCTTTACTATGGAACAGAGCGGTCAAGCGAACATGGATCCCGACCACATGTCAACCGGCAGGTTTCGGTGAGAAAATTGTGGTAATAAGTCGGCTCTTACCGTAGACATCAGCGGAGCTTGCGTCATGCTGCAGCTGCGAGGCTTCCGTCAGAGACACTGGTGGTCACCACACCCGTGGCCACACCCCTCTGACTTTCAGGTACTATATAATCTCACTAAAACACTAGTAACACAATAGGCAGATAAGGGATTTTCCAGAATTATCTTAGTAAATGTGTCTAATAACATCTGAATCACTCTCACTGCCCTCGCCTTTTTTTTTTCTTGTCCTTCGCTCTCATTTTCCTCATCTACGAATCTTTCATCCTCGCTCAAATTAATGGGGAAATTGTCGCTTTCTCGGTCCGAATCGCTCTATCTGCTGGTGGCTATGATTGTAAACAATGTGAGAATGTGAGGAGCCCTACAACCAATGACGTCACGCGCACATCGTCTGGTACTTCCGGTACAGGCAAGGCTTTTTTATTAGCGACCAAAAGTTGCGAACTTTATCGTCGATGTTCTCTACTAAATCCTTTCAGCAAAAATATGGCAATATCCTAAAATGATCAAGTATGACACATAGAATGGACCTGCTATCCCCGTTTGAATAAGAACATCTCATTTCAGTAGGCCTTTAATGTGCCAGTCTAGTCTTACATTGTTATTACACACTAGTTGTTTGACTGTAATGTCCATGTTAGTTGTAATTTTCATTACCGAATTTGGAGGTGTTGAAATCGGCATGTAAAATCGCTAATGCTCCTCAGTAGCATGTCTATGGCTAAGGTAATGTAAATGAGTATTTTTTTTAAATTAATTAGTTGATTGTGAATTAACATAATACATTATTCAAATCAGCCCCAAAATGTGATGACTTGTTACTTATCCTATTTCGGACGTTTCCTGAAAGTTTGATAAAAATTCGCCCATAACTTTTCGTGTTACCTATAGCGGAATCAAAACAATAGAGGGATGCCTCTTTATTAGTCAGCCACTGTCTTTGTCTCTGCGGGGCTGCTAGAATATACACACAGGAGTTCATCCTCCTTAAAAAGTAATTAGTATCATGCCCAATATCTATTTAATTGTTCCTTACCCAATTTTCGACATTTTCTGAACATTTCATGAAAATGCAACCATAACTTTTTGAGTCATATTTCTAACTAGAAGAGTCATTAACAGACAAACAAACCCCATTGACATTACCTCCTGGCAGAGAGTAATGTTGATTGATTAATGTTCCATTGATTTATAATGACAACTGTAGTAAGGTTTAAAGATTTTAGTCAAATGCGCATGTTATATTTGACATTTTTAGGGCAAAGAAAATCCCAACCCCGTTTGCTTTGAGCTACACTTAATTGTGTGATTACATTGGCAATCTCTAAAAAGATAATAACCTGACTCAAATGCCAACATTGTGGTGCCACATTGTAATTTCTTTGTAATAATTCTTAGAAGAATGTCTTCCTTGAATGTTGATCTTGTGAAATATTCATGGATCATAAGGTACTTTTGTATTAATATAATTACATAAAAGACATTTAGATGACTGATGTGGTTGCAGTTAAATAGCTCCTCTGTTGTGCATTTTTTTTGCTTTCTTTCCTGTGCACTTCTCTCTATTCATACTCTCCACCCTTATCTCGAGCTGTCCTTGTTCCATGAAGTCTTTGTTGACTGTAAACGTGGGCCAGGAGGTCCTTCTTGCGAAAGAAACCCCAGCACCATAGTCCACATAATGTATTTTTAAGACATAATTGTAAGAGTACAAAACATTTTGTATGACCGAGGTGCCATACTGAGCATATTTGGACTGATATCAGTCTTGAAGTGTCAGTTTAGTCCGTCAGTGTCGCATGTTATTTGTCATTTGTGAAGGGAAGGGAAGAGAGAGGTTGCATTGGAATATAAAGGTCAATCAGGTCGGGCCAGCATTTTCTTTTTTGAACCACTCTTATCTGCCACTCACCAACCGACAAAAAGGAGACAACAAGTTTGGGACTTTAAGGTGCTCAAATAATTCTTTGAAAGCCAGTTAGCACTATTGAGGATGTTTTTGGTAACCACCCAATGACCTTATTGTGGGTTTTGGAAACTGAATAGCGTCTCAAGAGTCACATGACCAGCAAGTCAGTTGAGTATGAGTTAGAAATAACTGGTCAAATCTTACCCATTGCTGCCACTAACAATCATTTTCGAATGACTAATCTTTCGGCTGCAGTAGGAAGGGGATTCATATGGCCCCATTCACCACGGTTTGCCTGACACATGAAATGTGACAAATTGGGGTGAGGCGTGCACTATGTACTTTCTCCACCAGGTGGCAGTAGAGTGTAGAATATCTTAAAATGTGTTTTGTGGAAATTCCAGCTTTGACCACAATGTCAGTTGCTATGTAGAGTGGCGCTTTTCATCATTTTCAGCTGACTGCATTTCAAAATGATAAACAGACCATTTTTCTCTCACTTGACATCCACCCAGAAATGGGGCCATATGAATCCATTCCCTTCTCTACTGTACTTTTTCAAATAGTTGACCTATCCAAACGACTAATAATAAAAAAATAAAAAGTGTGTTTTTTCCGCTCTGCCTATTAATGAATTGCGCTGAAAGCAGTCAGGCACACATCTGTGTTACGTTTACACTTGCATTCATGGTGGGGTTATACACATTACATCCGCAGTCTATGACAGAATTCTCATTAATATTCAAAATAGGGATGGCCTGAAATCCATATTGCAATGTATATTGCAGCCTTTTGTGATAACGATACATATCACAGTATATTGATTGACTTATAAATTATAAGAAATGTATATGTAAACCGGTTACAAAAGATTTTCCTTAGGCTTTTGACATATTCAGTAATGTCCTTCGTCATTTTTGGTTTTTGGATTATCAATCTACTTGAACATTTTCTGTTCATAGTTGGTTACTCTCTGCTGCAACCTAATTCCAGATAGACTTCTGTTTAAGTGTACAAAACACTTACTCTATTGTTTTACTACTTAACATTCAAGCATAGCTTCTTGTCTCCTGCTCTCTCTTGCTTGGTGTGTCTTATGCTTTAGCTATTCCTCGTCCTCCAGTGCTAATGGTACTTTTAGTTACTGCAATGGAGGCGAGGATTAGTAACTTAGAAAAAAGCTCTATACTCAAAAGTGTGTTCGCCTGAGCAGCCAGCTCGTCCACATAATGCAACGCTTTGAATTGCCATCAACTAATTATGATGCTATTTGCCGCAGCAAATAGCATCCTTGGGTTAAAGGGGAACATTATCACAATTTCAAAAGGGTTAAAACCAATAAAAATCAGTTCCCAGTGGCATGTTGTATTTTTTAAATTTTTTTTCAAAATTTTACCGGTCTCCGAATATCCCTAAAAAAAGCTTTAAAGTGCTTGATTTTCGTTATTTGTGATGCGACTATCCATTTCCCTGTGACGTCACACAGTGCTGCCAATGTAAACAAACAATGGCGAATAGCACAGCAATATATAGCGACAGTAGCTCGGATTCAGACTCGGATTTCAGCGGCTTAAGCGATTCAACAGATTACACATGTATTGAAACGGATGGTTGGAGTATGAAAGTATTGAAGAAGAAACTGAAGCTATTGAGCGAATAGCTATTGACGCTATTCACAGCCATAGCATGGCCGAATAGCTGCGTTAGCATCGCCGGTAAAATGTGCGGACCAAACGATCAGGACTTTCGCATCTTGTGACACTGGAGCAACTTAAATCCGTCGATTGGTAAGTTTTTTTTCGCATTAAATGTGGGTTTAAGGAAACGTAATATAGTTGCAAATGCATCTGCAGGTTATCCATACATCTCTGTGCCCGTAAATAGCATGTTAGTATCGATTAGAGTAGCATGTTAGCATCGATTGGCTGGCAGTCAACATCAACAAAATTCACCTTTGTGATTTCTGTGACTTTATCGTTGCAAATGCATCTGCAGGTTATCGATACATCTCTGTGCCATGTCTGCTTTAGCACCGCCAGTAAATAGCATGTTAGCGTCGATTAGCGTAGCATGTTAGCATCGATTAGCTGGCAGTCACGCCGCGACCGAATATGTCTGATTAGCACATAAGTCAACGTAAACAAAACTCACCTTTGTGATTTTGTTGACTTTATCATTGCAAATGCATCCGCAGGTTATCCATACATCTCTGTGCCATGTCTGTCATCGCCGGAAAAATGTGGAGCCACTTTGGTACATTCAGTGGGGGTCTGGCGGCAGACACTTTCACATCTTCGGGCCAGTGGTGCAGCTTGAATCCCTCCCTGTTAGTGTTGTTACACCCTCTGACAACACATGATGTCTCCAAGGTTCCAAAAAATAGTCGAAAAAAACGGAAAATAACAGAGCTGAGACCCAATGTTTACAATGTGTTGAAAATGAAAATGGCGGCTGTATTACCTCGGCGACGTCACATTCTGACGTCATCGCCTCCAGAGCGATAAACAGAAAGGCGTTTAATTCGCCAAAATTCAGCCATTTAGAGTTCGGAAATCGGTTAAAAAAATATATGGTCTTTTTTCTGCACCATCAAGGTATATATTGACGCTTACATAGGTCTGGTGATAATGTTCCCCTTTAAAAGATATTTTGCAGAACTGTGATGATTTTCCTCTTTTCGGACTTGGAATACTGGATGCCTGTGTTAAACGGTGCCAAAGTGTCAAATCAAAAGGTTCACGCATTTGGGCGTGAGCTTATATGCATTTTAAGATGACCTGAATTAGGGTTGGGTAATATATCGATATACTCGATATATCCTGGGTTTGTCTCTGTGTGATATAGAAAATGACTATACCGTGATATTCGAGTAACATTCTCACACAGTTGCTTTTAGCTGTGGGCATTGCACTGATTCCCACTCTTTCTTGTCTCTCCTCACAGAGACTCAAACCAAGCGCACCTTCTTACACACGTCAAGTGTGCAACGTCGCACGCTCTCGCGGAGCAGAGAGGTAGCGACATGGTAACATTAGCTGTGATGCTAACGGTGAGGTGCGGGTGGTAATACGAGAGAGAGACGGTGCGAATCTGGTAACAAATGGAGCAAGAATTAATTCCTAAGAAAAACAGCACGGAATCCATCGTCTGGGGGTGGTTTGGCTTCAAGCGGGAATATGTTCAACATTTATGCGGCAAAAGCGTTGCAACAAAAAGTAGCAGCACTGCTAATGTAGCATCATTTGAAAAGTCACCCGCTAGAGAATGAAGAGTGCTTGAAACTCTGCATGTTAACATTCCATCTTAAAGCGGGAATATGTTCAACATTTATGCGGCAAAAGCGTTGCTACAAAAGGTAGCAGCACTGCTAATGTAGCATCATTTGAAAAGTCACCCGCTAGAGAATGAAGAGTGCTTGAAACTCTGCATGTTAACATTCCATCTTAAAGCGGGAATATGTTCAACATTTATGTGGCAAAAGCGTTGCTACAAAAGGTAGCAGCACTGCTAATGTAGCATCATTTGAAAAGTCACCCGCTAGAGAATGAAGAGTGCTTGAAACTCTGCATGTTAACATTCCATCTTAAAGCGGGAATATGTTCAACATTTATGCGGCAAAAGCGTTGCTACAAAAGATAGCAGCACTGCTAATGTAGCATCATTTGAAAAGTCACCCGCTAGAGAATGAAGAGTGCTTGAAACTCTGCATGTTAACATTCCATCTTAAAGCGGGAATATGTTCAACAATTATGCGGCAAAAACGTTGCTACAAAAGATAGCAGCACTGCTAATGTAGCATCATTTGAAAAGTCACCCGCTAGAGAATGAAGAGTGCTTGAAACTCTGCATGTTAACATTCCATCTTAAAGCGGGAATATGTTCAACATTTATGCGGCAAAAGCGTTGCTACAAAAGGTAGCAGCACTGCTAATGTAGCATCATTTGAAAAGTCACCCGCTAGAGAATGAAGAGCGCTTCAAACTCTGCATTTTAACATCTCCGGCTGGTGCCACACCAACAAAAAGCCGAAGCAACTATTTCCAGATCAACACCGTATGAAAAAAAAAAAAAGTCAACAACAGGAGATAACGTCCGCACGAACCTATTATGCAGCTCATTTTCATTTGACAGTCATTGAAATATCTTGTGAAATCATGCACAAAAGTGAACTCTATTTTTTTGAATTATTGTAGTGGCGTTCTGTGCAAAAAGTACACTTTAATTTAGGGGTGTTTTTATATGTCATCTTGGCGACATCATTTACAAAAGTGCACTTGTAGCTTGTTTTAAAATGTCTCTGACAATTTTGCACTTTCTGTTCTGAAATGACAATGTCTGTGCCACTGCTTAATAACTGTTTAATAAATATAGTTTTGGTAAATTGACTTAGTTGTGATTTCCCTCTCTGCATGGAACTTTAAAAAATGAGCATATAATAATGCAGTATGCACAAGAATGTTTTTTAATGTAGACACATAGAATCATCATACTGGTGTGATTATATGCATCAAGTGTTTATTTAAGGCTAAGGCAAAATATCAAGATATATATTGTGTATCGTGACATGGCCTGAAAATATCGAGATATTAAAAAAAGGCCATATCGCCCAGCCCTACCCTGAATGCTGCATTTTGCATTTAATTTTACCATAGGACAATTTGTGACGTCACAGATTGACAGATGTACATATTTGGGCATCGTAGTATCTGCTGCTGGCCACCCTCATCCCCCTCTGCTGACAGGAAACCGTAAAGTTTCAGTCTCCCGTGTTATTATCTTGACCTGGGCCGATATTCTATAAGTCAATTAACTGACGATAAATTAAAATTAACGTCGGTATGTTTTCCAGCCCCGATAAATCGCCATGTGCATAATTCAAGAGCATTCACACTTTTTGTGTGCGTTTGTACTACAGCGGAATGAAAAGAAGGAGGTGAATTATCTTGTCCTCATTAAGTGTCTTGGACTGTTTGAGCAGCAACGCGATGTCACTGGCCGGCGAGCATCCCGTAGTGCAACTCATTAGCATGTAGCAGCTAACATGGACAAAATGATCACAAAACCAGATGCTACTGCACCAATGTGGGAATATTTCAGTTTAAACCTTTGGAACAAGATGAGCATTTTTTAAATGTGCTGTCCTGTTGTCATGCCATTACTCGGAATCTGCCGAACTTAATTTTTTTTCTGCATATGACCTTTTTAATATATCTGTTTTAACTGTAGTGTTTATTTTGTGAAATTGCACTTGTGTTTAAAAATGTTGTAATAAGATTGTCGGTTAAGTAATGTACAACTCGACCTCTGCCGCCATGTTTAATATTGAAGTGCAACTTTGTTTGTCAATTCTTTGTTTTGCTATTTTATGTATTATTATGATTGTGTATATTTGAGCCCCCCCCCCATCCAAGTACAATTTCAACCTGCAGCACCTGCAATGAGCAAAGTCGTCCAAAAGATGGTGCCATAGCTCAAACACTAACACACCTTTTCAGTGTCTCTGTTGAGTAATATGAAAACTGCTAAATACAAAGCATTATGGCCGTTGGTGAAGAAAAATCCTTAAATTAGAATCTCCGTTTTATAAGCCGCAGGAGTCAAAACATTGGAAAAAAGTAGCGGCTTATAGTCCAAAAAATGCGGTATGTACACTAGATCAGTGTTTCTGAACCCCCATTTTTTTCATTTAAAACACTTCCTTGGAGAGTGTTAGGTTAGAAATCTTGCAAAGGTTTTTGATTTTGATGCTTTAATAACTTAGTTTATCGGAAAAAAGTAGCGGCTTGTAGTCCGTAAAAATGCGGTACGTACACTAGATCAGTGTTTCTCAACCCCCATTTTTTCGACATTTAAAACTCTTCCTTGGAGAGTGTTAGGTTAGAAATCTTACAAAGGTTTTTGATTTTTATGCTTTAATAACTTAGTACTAGTAAATTATACGACCATAAACTGTCGGAAAAAAATTGCGGCTTATAGTCCGAAAAAATGCGGTGTTTCTCAACACCCGTTTTTTCGACATTTAGAACACTTCCTTTGAAAGTGTTAGGTTAGAAATCTTAAAAAGGTTTTGGATTTTCATGCTTAGTACTATCGGAAAAAAGTAGCAGCTTGTAGTCCGTAAAAATGCGGTATTTACACTAGAACTCTCGCGGCTGTGATGGAGCCACTATGGATTGAACTTTCACAGTATCATGTTAGACCCGCTCGACATCCATTGCTTTCGGTCCCCTAGAGGGGGGGGGTTGCCCACATCTGAGGTCCTCTCCAAGGTTTCTCATAGTCAGCATTGTCACTGGCGTCCCACTGGATGTGAATTCTCCCTGCCCACTGGGTGTGAGTTTTCCTTGCCCTTTTGTGGGTTCTTCCGAGGATGTTGTAGTCGTAATGATTTGTGCAGTCCTTTGAGACATTTGTGATTTGGGGCTATATAAATAAACATTGATTGATTGATTGCAGTGTTTCTCAACCCCCATTTTTTCCATATTTAAAACTATTCCTTGGAGAGTGTTGTTAGGTTAGAAATCTTACAAAGGTTTTTGATTTGTATGCTTTAATAACTTAGTACTAGTAAATTTTACGACCATAAACTATCGGAAAAATGTAGCGGCTTATAGTCCGAAAAAATGCGGTGTTTCTCAACACCCATTTTTTCGACATTTAAAACCCTTCCTTTGAAAGTGTTAGGTTACAAATCTTACAAAGGTTTTGGATTTTCATTCTTTAATAACTTAGTACTAGTAAATTATACAACCATAAACTATCGGAAAAAAGTAGCAGTTTGTAGTCCGTAAAAATGCGGTATGTACACTAGATCAGTGTTTCTCAACCCCCATTTTTTCGACATTTAAAACTCTTCCTTGGAGAGTGTTAGGTTAGAAATCTTACAAAGGTTTTTGATTTGTATGCTTTAATAACTTAGTACTAGTAAATTATACGACCATAAACTATCAGAAAAAAGTAGCGGCTTATAGTCCGAAAAAATGCGGTGTTTCTCAACACCCATTTTTTCGACATTTAAAACACTTCCTTTGAAAGTGTTAGGTTAGAAATTTTACAAAAGTTTTTGATTTTCATGCTTTAATAACTTAGTTCTAGAAAATGTACGACCATAAACTATCTGAGAGAAACTGGAACCAAAACAGAGCCAATTATATTACATATTGTATGCCGCATTTGAGACTGATCTTTTTTTGACAGTGTTTAAAATGCGTTAATCAAACCTAAACAAAAAACCTGTCTAATGACTGCATTAAGCTAAGATTTATTTTGGTGATTTTGATGTAACGATTGTCAACATCAAATCATCCATCCATCCATTTTCTACCGCTTATTCCCTTTTGGGGGCGGAAGGCGCGGTACACCCTGGACACATCGCCACCTCATCGCAGGGCCAACACAGATAGACAGACAACATTCACACTCACATTCACACACTAGGGCCAATTTTAGTGTTGCCAATCAACCTATCCCCAGGTGCATGTCTTTGGAAGTAGGAGGAAGCAGGAGGAAGCCGGAGTACCCGGAGGGAACCCACGCATTCACGGGGAGAACATGCAAACTCCACACAGAAAGATCAAATCATGTGTGTACAAATTTCCATGTCGATTAATTTGCGTTAAAGACTGTAATCTTGAATAACCAATCCATATTTATTTTTTACGTATTTATGCTGTGTGGCATCAGATTCTTGCAATTTAATGAAGCCCATTTGAGTCCCTTGTGAGTAGACTTTCTTTCTATTGCACTTTTCTTCATCAGAGGTCAGACATTAGTTTTATGGAATACAGCTTCACACACAGATGGGTATAGTTCCGTTATTTTTCAGTCCAAAAAGAAAACCTAGATGCGTGCAGGGACTTTGCAAGACCATTTGCGTTCAAATAAACATGTAATAGGAGTAGGAAACCGACTAAATACATCAGATGTAAAGTTCTTCTCACTTCAGGGCCTCTGACATCAGAGGATGAGCGGTAGCCATCTTGAGCCTGCCTGCAGTGTGTCTTTCTCTCTGCTTGCTATCCTGCAGACACAATGACATTCCTCTCCAGCGAGCTCAGCTCTTTGTCGGAATGGACCTGAAAACACGCACGTGCCTCAAAGCTGGATAGTGGACTAATGCTTGCACCGCAGTCTTAACCTATTTTATCTTCATCATGTATTGATTGTGGTGTTGTCATTGCGCCATAGTCTACCTGCTGCTATTGTCCCCTCTCTTTAAAGAGCAGGCCTTCATTTGAAATCATTGGGCCATTATTTATTAAGATGGTACGAGATGAGAAGATCTTTTTCAATATGGATGTCCTTCGATGCCTTTGTTTTTGGTCAAATTTTGGAAAATTCCATCCAGTGAACTCTTTCCAAAGTTATGTTCTTAGCCTGAGCGTTTTTTGCCTTTTTGTCGGACTCCTTTATATGATGTCACAGAGTGCGTAATAATCTTCATAGCACCTTTTTGTTTTTGGATGTTGTACTGCGTGTCAGTCTGGTACACCAGAAATGGCTTTGAGACTTCAAATTGATTGTTTTGGACTATGCTAGTGTTTTTTTTTTTGGTTGTTATAGAATATACTAGTGTTTTTTTGGTTGCCGTTGTGGACAATCGATGGTAAGTTATAAGTTAAATTTGTCATGTTTCAAAATGTAAGGTTTTAATTTAGGTCTTTCACAGATACCCATTTGAAATGTAAAAAAGCCAAAGAAACACAAATACTTGAAAATATGAAGTCTGTAGTGGCTGTAGATCATCTGTATTTCAGTTAGATTTTGTTTTTTTTGTCGCTATAACCTTTTACTTTTGTGGGTATAATCACTTTGAGGTTTGTGAAGACCTTTAAGGTGTTTGTGATTAATGGCTAAGATCAATAAACTTTGATGAGCACTGATACCTTGTGAAATATAGCCGTTTGAAATGCATAAAAAGGCCGGTGGCATGATAAATACTTTGACATATAAAAACTCAAGAGGCCTGACTGAGATCAACTGTCTTGTTTTTAATAACTTTGGACTGCAATTTCCATGGAATTTTAGTTCTGTTTCCAAGTTCTTTAACTGCCATTCACGTTCCCAGTTATAGTGTATACTGTTGGAGTAGTAGGTAGGTCTGATTTTGAATGGATGGGTACTTAACACGTGTCGATAGTTTCCTGATGTGATGGCAGTAGTTGTGATACTGACGTGTAACACAAATGTAACCTTTGGATATTTGCCTCCTTGATGACATGAGATGGTAGCAACAACCAACAGTTGAGGACGAATCCTCTGCATCTAATCAGCTTAATGCGGGCTTACTCAAAGGTCCTCTTTCAGGCGAGGCAGCTGCAGTCAGTGTTAGTGGAGGGTGTGACCGTTGGCAGCGCTCGCCGATGCAGAGAGACCGGTTGGTGATTAACAAATGTCAGTAGACTTTGGAATCTGGGAAGCCCAGTCTGATGGCTTTGTTCTGCTCTGCTCTCCACCAAAGGTCTTCCAGGTTGCTCCGTCACGCTCCTTGCTCCTCCCACCATTTCCCCGTTGGGCTTCTGCTGCCCCCTTCCCGTGCTCTCCTGAGGGCTGCGAAGCTCCCAGATAAAGAAGTTCAAACATGCCTCGCATTTTTAGACCCTCTTGTGGAATGTCGTTGGCAGGAGTGGAGAGGCTTCTCAGTCTTGATTTTCTTTCCACAATTGGTTTCTGCGCCTCCTTCCACAGAAAGCAAAATTCTGCCTTTTCTGTGAAAATCTCCTGATGCAAGAGATAATGTCCTGAGAAATGAGAGGCGGAGTTAGGTTGGCGAGATTGTGAGCTTTCTGCTGAGCTTGTGTACATCTGGCAGATAGATTTCTGTCAGCACTTCTTTCCGTGACAGGCTGCCCTGCCTGCTTTTTTTTTTTTTTTTTTTTTGAGGAAGAGGATCAGGTCCGTGGGTCCATGTTGTGCTGCTGGCTGAACACCTAAGTGCACATAGTCAGCTCTTAAAATGGCTGCCCTTGAAGTTCAGCTCAGAGGAGGATCTGAGCAGCTCAGTCACCGCCTGTCAGAGCCCCAGCTGACTAGATGAAAGCACTTGCACAATCTCAGCCATTAACTTGGTGTGGCGCTGGCAAGACTCAGCCAATTCCAAGCAGATGGTGTCTTTTTTTTTTTCTTCTAAAATTATTCTCTTGATGCCCATGTCAAGAAAACTGGCATTTGGTAGCAACATGGTGGAAAACAGTGTTGAAATGCCAAGAGAGCAGGGTGGGGCTGTAACCTGACTCCAGAACAATGGATCCTCTGGTTGCTCAGGGACATTGTGGCAGCTCGGTCTGCTCACATGGACTACACTGGCTTGATTCTGCAATTGTGTCAGTAGATGGACTGCTATAGTACTAAAGCAATATTAGCAAAAACATCAATTGTTGAAAAACTATTGATCCACGAAAGCCTGTAGCATGGATATTCATCTAAATTGTTTTGGGGAACACATGTCCAGAAATCTAAGAATTGGGGGGGCAGACTTCTCCATTTGCTGTTATTCTTATTTTGTAGATTCCTGAGAACCAGCATCCTCGTTATTTGATTTCCGCTTTGAATTGGCTATTTTGACAGTGTTACTAAACTGCCCAAAAGTTAGTTAAAAATCCTCTATATGACAGTGCGCTATGTTTTTAGGAATCTGCTGAAAAAATGTTAGTCTCTTCCAAGTTTTTTTTTTTAAATGAACTCGTGGGCTGGTCCAGTGTTGTTTGTCCCCCCGCCAATTGAGTAGCTCTGACTTAGTCTACTTGACAACCTTTTCTCTTTTATACATAATGCCAATGCAAGGCTTGGACATATCATCAAATTGCTCGTAAAAGATCCTCTGACAGGATCACTGTGATGTTTTTAAGAACTTAGTGCAAAAAAAGCTAGTAAAAAATCCTCCTTGACTGGAGGACTCTGCTGTTTTTAAGAACATACTGCCAAATATGCTAGTCAAAGATCATCAACAGGAAAGAGTTCTAGTATTTTTTAGGAACCAATTCCAAATTGCCAACTGAAAATCCGTGGGCTTGTCTGATGTCATTGCTGGGATGGATTTGGCCTGCGGGCCCCCACAGTAGGATATCTGCATTATTACACATACATCCTGGACACATTACACAGACATGTTTTTAATGTTTAAAACTGTCCAGTTAAAGTCAGAAATGTGTTCACTCTAAACGTTTTTTTTTTTTATTAAACGGATGCTAATACAATTTTGCATCATTTATTCCATACAGTACAGTCATTCATTCACCATAATACAGTTTAGTTTTTCTTACTTAACCATAATACAGTTTAGCTTTTCTTACTGTTGTCATAACAAAACAGACCTTGTGTAAAAATTGTAATTAACCAAACAAGGCGCAGTATTGCTTCTAGCTGTTGTTTGACCAGCCTATAGAGAAGGCTGAAAGAGGGAAAAAAATATCTTGCTTTATTTATTGAGGACTGTTGATACAATCGGATGGAATATTGGGCTCTAAATACTGTTCTGTAGATCTGCTGATCTCCAGCTGTTGCTTATCCAAAGGTAATAAAAATGGGATAAATCAGGCCATAATCCCCTCTCGGTCCCTCAATTGTTCCTGGTATGATGCTTTGCTAAAAACGAGACCTTCTTAATGGCATTTGCTGAATCCTTCATGTTTCGTACCGCTCCATCTTGAGTTATTTCAAACTGGACATATATGATTTTACTTCCTGAATTCAGAGTTTCTAAACTTGTATTTCAATGCCAGTCTCGATTTGAACAGAAGAATTTCTGAGGATTTAACGCATCTTCCCATAGCCAATGATGTACGGCAAACTATTTTGAGACTAAAACAACAGTGCCTTTACCTGTTGTCGCCAAGCAGTCCATTTTGCCTCAATAACTCGTAGATGCAATTTACAATGAACAGAATTCTCAGTGATTGATTAAGCAATTATATGCCAATCGCTTAGATTACAACATGCTTTTTTTTATGATTGGCACAGTATTTTATATAAATGCTTCCTACACTGCAAAAAGTCAGTGTTCAATAACAAGAAAAAAAATTACAAAAATAGTATTTTACTTGAACTAAGCAAAATTATCTGCCAATAGAACAAGAAAGTTTGGCTTGTCAAGACTTTCCAAAACAAGTAAAGTTAGCTGACCTCAATGAACACAAAAATACCTTAAAATAAGTATATTCTCTCTAATAACAAGTGCACTTTTCTTAGTAGAAAAAAAATGTCACCTTTTTGCTCAATATGTTGAAAAATATTCTTAAATACGTAAATACTAGTGCCATTATCTTGACATAATGATATGTGCTTGGCATCATGATTTTTTTTTTTCATGCTTGAAGTAAGAAATTATTACTTTAAAAAAGTAGTTTTATACTTGAGTGTTGATGACTTAGCTTTGCAACACTTGATATTCCAGTTTCAAGCATGTTTTACTCAATATAGGTTAGGCTTGGGCAATTATTTTGATTCAGGGGCCACATTTAGAGAAAAAATAATATGTGTCTGGGAGCCGGTATACCTATTTTTAGGCACACTAATACAAAACTTCGCAATAATTTCTGATTGAATGCTAAAAACATTATGTTGAAAAATATTCTTAAATTAAGTAAATGCTAGTGCCATTACCTTGACATAACGATATACGCTTGGGATCACAATTTTTTTTTTTTTCATGCTTGAAGTAAGAAATTATTACTTTAAAAAAGTAGTTTTATACTTGAGTTTCGATGACACAGCTTTGCAACAGTTGATATTCTAGTTTCAAGCATGTTTTACTCAATATAGGTCATCAAATGTCAGCAACAAGCTGTAATATCTTACTGAGATCATTTAGAACCAAAACACTTAAAACAAGTAAAACACTCTAACATAAAATCTGCTTAGTGAGAAGAATTATCTTATCAGACAGAAAATAAGCAAATATCACCGTTATTTGAGATATTTCATCTTACTTAGATTTCAGTTTTTACAGTGTAATATCTGACCTCCATTCAAAAATATATTCTGTAGTTTCTATTGGATCAATTGGCCAGCTTTAATCAATTACCTAGCTTTTTCTTGTTTTCTGAAGTTGTCAAACGTCCCTTGGAGACCTGACAACCCACTATCATACAGTACGAATGAAGGATACTGTGGATTTCACCTTCTAAGGAGGATGTGACCATTATCATAGACACATTTGGTTCTGTGTGGCCTTTTAATCATACAAATAATCCATAATATATCCTTTATGTACACATGTTCTTTACTATGTGTCACAGCAACATTATTCCTTTTTGTCACTCCGACTCGAAAATCTGATTCAAAGATGCAGAGTTTTGTGAAGATGTTTTTTGGCTTTATAATGATGAATGTTTAAAAGTGTTACATTTTACTGGCCATTAGCTTGAAAATATATGCCATTCTTCTTGTTCAAGCAATCATGTGTTTCACGTGGCTCTTTCTTGTTTGTGAGTACTTGTATTCATGCAATAAGATGTGGTTTATTTCTAAAACTAAGCTAGAAAATGAAAAACATTCACAAAATGTTTTTAATGCAAGACATTGAAGCCTCCGAGGACACTTGAGAAATCAGTAAAAAAAAATATATAATTTTGTCTTTTTTTTGCAGGTTTACCTGACTTTCCAGGGAGTGCTTCCCCTGTTCAGTGATGGAGGTACTGCACTGTGATGGCTGTGACTTCCGCGCCGAGTCGTACGACGACCTGAAGACACATATTCAGGAAGTGCACACTGTCTTCCTCCAGCCGGCGGATGCAGACGAGTCTGACTCACTAAAGGACAACAAGGAGGAGGAAGAAGAAGAAGATGATGATGATGATGAAGATGAGGAGGAGGAGGAAGCGGCAGCAGAGGGGGATAAGCATGACAAGGATTACACACGGACTAAAGATGGAACGAGTATGCCTCCCACATCAATTTAGACGTTACAGTTCATTTGTTAAGTATTTGGACTCAGATCTATGTAAAATGAGCCTTGCTTTATTGAATAGCATAAATATTGATTTAATTGGTGCTGCTTTTTAAACTGTGAAAGTAATTCCTAATATATTAGTTGAAGTGAATTTGAATTAAATTATATTTATACAACGCTTTTCTCAAGTGACTCAAAGCGCTATACTGAGATATAATATGAATACAACATAATCATGAATATAATGAATATTACAAAAAGTAAATAAATAATTGTAAAATTTGTTCCTCATTAATATGCGAAACTTTACAACACTACATGACAGTACATACAGAAGCTCACAAAACCCCTCATATTTCAGCCACCATTATATTACACATTTTAGATAATCTTTTAAATTATGACTAGATATTTAAGTTTTATTTCTTCATTTTGAAGCAAATGAAAATTGCACACAATTTCTTGCCACTAAGCACATGGACACAATCTTGATTAAAATAACACATTGCTTTAATAATAAGTGTTTTAAAATTGTTACCACTTTGACATCCTGTATATCTGTATCCCAATTGATCATGCTCATACTTAACTGTACTTTAAGAGATTTAAATGCAATATATCATAATTTTGATCATTTAGTTCAGCTTTTTTACCTCTTTGTTAGCTGATGGTTTACACTTCACTGTCTTTTGTTTAGGTCCCAACTCTGCTGACACCTCCAGCAAGGCATCACCAAAGCCACCCGCTGAAACCCATCTGCTATTTTACCAGTGCAAGTTCTGCGTCCGTTACTTCAGATCAAAGTCGTTCCTGAGAAACCACACCAAGAAGGTGCACAATGTTGATCAAGAGGGCGCAGTATCACCGATCTCCTCCAAGACCGCCCTGGAGCACAGTGACAATTCCAAAGTTTTCTCGTGTCAGTATTGCACATACAAGTCGCCGCGCAAAGCGAGGATGATAAAGCATCACGTTATGTGTCACAGCAAGCATCATGTTATGTGTCATAACAAAGTTCCTTTAGACAGTTCCAGAGTCCCTTTGGAGAATGCCGAGCCAGACAAGGAGTTGGACTCACCCGACACACTCATGAGGGGGACGTTTGCATGTGAATGGTGTGACTATCAGACTAATCAGAAGGCCGGTTGGACTAATCACGTGTTCAAGGAACACAGCGACCAGGTCAAGGTAGTTTCCTGCAATTCTGAGCCAGAAGGGGATGCAAGCGCAAACTCACCCAAAGCGGATACCCCATCCCAAAGCTCGAGTACATTAAAGACAGCTTTGACTGATGGATATGAGGAGTCCCCGGAGAAAACGCTTAAATCAGCGCAGAGTGGCACAGAATCACCCATCGCTAAGGAGGTGGTGAACAGTGGATTTGAAATGGATGTCAATGTACTGAATGAGGAAGACTCCAGGAGCGGCTCGGAGGAAGATGAAGACTTAGGTGATATAGATGATGATCCCAACTACACTGGAACGCTGTCTGCAGACGCAGAGCAACTTTTATCGGACGAAGACAATAAACTGCTGGAGACTAAAGGAGTACCTTTCAGAAAGTACATGAACCGTTTCCAGTGTCCCTTTTGCTCCTTCCTCACCATGCACAGACGAAGCATCTCGCGTCATATCGAGAACATTCACCTCTCTGGTAAAACCACAGTATATAAATGCGAAGAATGCCCGTTTATTTGCACCAGCCCACATAAATTAGGCGCTCACAAACAGACCCACAGTTCATCAGACATGGAAACCATGGACCTGACAAGTGATAGTCCAGAACCTCATAATGACAGTGCAGCAGAGTCCGTTAACGGGGGCAACATTAGCAGAATAAATGGGAAAAAGATAACCAGCACATTAAACGACCAGCAAAACCCTCATCGGTGCACGCTTTGCAACTACTCTACCACCACTCTGAAAGGTCTAAGGGTCCACCAGCAGCATAAGCATTCCTACTGTGATGACATGGATCCGACTGTCTTTGAAAGCCAGTTGGCTGACCAGTTGGACGCTGACGTAGCAGCCTCGCCGACCCGTCTACAAAAAACACAAACCTCAATTTTAGGGCTCTCCACCAAAAAACCCTTAGTAGCCGGGAAAAGGGCAAGAAAGTCCATCAACGATTTACCCTTGGATTTGTCTTCAGTGAAAAAGCGAACTCGAATTGACGAAATTGCTAGTAACCTTCAAAGCAAAATAAGCCAAAGCCAGCAGGACCTGATCATCAACCTGGATGACATGGATGATGAATACACGGGAGACCAGTACACGAGTGCTGACAATGTGGACCCAAACCATAACGGCAATAATGCCATCTTCATGTACAACATACAGCAGCCTCATGCAAGGGAAGTGGCACATAAAGGTGGCAGGATTGGGAAAAGAAAAAGCGATCCTAAATCCAAATCCAGAAGCCTACCGCTGTCTTTGACTCTTTCTGATGATAGTGAAAACATTTCAGGTGATCTCATGGATAGTAAGGAGACCACCCATGAAAACAGCCTCTATGCAGAGGAACCTGCACGTTTCTACTGTAAACACTGTGATTACCACAACAAGTCTGCGCGTAGCGTCAGCACTCATTACCAGAGAATGCACCCTTATGTAAAATTCAGCTTTAAGTACATTCTGGACCCTGAGGACCAAAGCGCAGTCTTCCGCTGCTTGGAGTGCTACATTGAATACAACAACTACAACGACCTACATCAACACTACATGGATCACCACCCGGAAGCAAGCAACGTGCTCAATTTCAACCAACCCAATCTTGTCTACATGTGCCGCTTTTGTTCATACAACAGCCCAAATGTCCGAAGCCTCATGCCTCACTACCAAAGAATGCATCCCACGGTGAAGATCAACAATGCCATGATCTTCTCCAGCTATGTTGTGGAGCAGGCCCACAAGACTTCTGAATCCCAAACTCTGAGGGAGATATTAAACTCCGGCCCCAAAAGTTTTAACTCCGCAAGCTCCACTCCTAGGTCCTCATCAAGTCCAGTGCTAAAAACTGTGTCTAAGACACCCGAAGCAGCAACAGAGAAAGATCCCCTTAAAGAAGCAGTGGGAAGCAATGTCGTTGTATATGATTGTGATGTGTGTACTTTTTCTAGTCCCAATATGCACTCTGTTTTGGTCCACTATCAAAAGAAACATCCAGAGCAAAAGGCATCTTATTTCCGTATACAGAAAAGCATGAAGGTTATCTCTGTCGATCAGCCCGTCGCCAACTCCTCGTTTAACCTGAATACGTCGACCCCAGCAAAACAATCAAGTGCAGCACTGTATGGTTCTGATGAAGATATGTTCTACTGTAAGCACTGCGTATACAGCAACAAATCTGTTGTGGGCGTGTTGGTCCATTATCAGAAGAGACACCCTGAAGTAAAAGTGACTGCCAAATATATCAAACACGGTGCCCCCACCGCCGGTTTGATGAAACTGATAGATGAATTGCAAATAACAGCACCTAAACAGTTAGTGACGCAGTTCCAAAATAATTGTCACAATGGATCCAACAACTCAAGCCCTAAACTTGGAGAGAAATGTGAGGATGAGCTTTTCTTCTGCCAGCATTGTGATTATGGCAACCGAACTGTCAAAGGAGTGCTCATTCATTACCAGAAGAAACACAAGGAAACTAAGGCGAACGCCGATCTCGTCCGTCGTCACACTGCGGTTGTACGGAGTCAACGTGAACGTGCCCAGTCGAGCAGCTTCGCTTCCACCACAGTTGCCCCAGCTCCTCCAGCAGACGATGAAAACACTACATTTTTGCGTGCACTCAAGTGCAGACAATGTTCCTACACATCCCCGTATGTGTACGCCCTCAAGAAGCATCTGAAGAAGGAGCACCCCACTGTAAAAGCCACAGCCTTGACCATTTTACATTGGGCTTACCAAGATGGTATCCTGGAGGCTGGCTATCACTGCGAGTGGTGCATATACTCCCACGCCGAACCCCAAGGCTTGCTACTCCATTACCAAAGACGTCACCCTGAGCATAATGTAGATTTCGCCTATATGGCCAGCAAGCTGTGGGCTGGGCCGGAGACCATCGAACATGGGGGGAACCTTGAAACGAAACATTACAAATGTCGGGATTGCGCCTTTGAGGCCTGCACAATATTTGACATAACAAGTCACTATCAGGCAGTGCACCCGTGGGCAATTAAAGAGGATCAATCTGTCCTTTTAGATATCATTAACGGAGAAGCCGCGAAGAGCCCCAAAGAATCGTTCAATTCTATGGAAGACGATTGCCCTCTGTACATTGCCATGCCGCCTCTGGAGAGCAGTCCCCATGTCCCTCACCCACGTCTTTCTATATCCACTAATCCCTATCAGTGCACTGTGTGTCTGTCGGAGTACAACAGCCTCCATGGCCTCCTCACCCACTATGGAAAAAAGCACCCTGGCATGAAAGTCAAAGCAGCAGACTTCGCACAGGAGGCCGACATCAACCCCAGTTCTGTGTACAAGTGTCGCCACTGTCCCTATGTCAACTCCCGTATCCACGGCGTCCTCACTCACTATCAGAAAAGGCACCCGTTAGTGAAAGTCACAGCAGAAGACTTTGCAAACGATATCGAGCAACTTGCTGAGATAAAAGAGGCTGAGGACAAAAATAAGACTCAAAGGCAGGGTTATGGTGCCTACAGGTGTAAAATGTGCTCATATACGCATGGGACGCTGGAGAAACTCAAAATCCACTATGAAAAGTATCACAATCAGTCTGCCACCGAAATTTTTACACTGGGTTTGACAGATGTCTCAGTCGGCCAAGACACAGAGCCCATTGCAGAATGCAGTGCCAGTCATATATCAAACACAGCCAAAGTCCAGGAGCCTGGTGAAGTCGACTTTACTCTATCGCCGTTACCCATCAATAAGCCGGAGAAGCACGCCATATTCAAGTGTCAGCTGTGCAAGTACTTCTGCTCCACTCGTAAAGGCATCGCTCGCCACTACCGCATCAAGCACAACAATGTCCGCGCTCAGCCGGAGGGTAAAAACAACGTCTTTAAATGTGCTCTGTGCTCCTACACAAACCCCATTCGTAAAGGTTTGGCAGCGCACTACCAGAAGCGTCATGATATTGACGCCTACTACACCCATTGTTTGGCTGCTTCCAAGACTATTAGCGAGAAACCCAGCAAAGTGACGATACCGCCGCCATCGGAAAGGGAGACCTCAGAGATGAGCGAGGAGCTGCGTTTGGCCGTAGAGAGTCGAAGGTGTTCTCTTTGTGCCTTTCAGGCATTCAGCAGGAAGAGCATTGTGGCACACTACATTAAACGCCACCCTGGTGTCTTCCCGAAGAAGCAGCACGCCAGCAAGCTTGGTCGCTATTTCACGGTCATCTATGCCAAAGATCCAGAGACAACCGAGGATAGTCCTGTAGAAACAGAAATGGAAGATAAGGAGCTGCTGGAGGATCCTCCAGAAGCCGAGCAGAATGGTGTCGGCGATTGGCTACCATTTAAGTGTTTCAAATGCTTCCAGTTGTCCTTCAGCAACGGCAGGCTGCTGTCTATGCACTACAACGACCACCACAGTGTCGACTTCAAAAGGGACTTTGCAATGACGCCGGACCCAGTAGACGAGAGCTCAGAGTGGTTCAACTGTTCGCATTGCGAACTGAAGTTCCTGGCCCTTCCTGCGCTCGCCACACATCTGCTGAATCACAATGAGGAGTTTGAGAAGAGGGCCACGAGGCAGGAGAGGAGGAAGCAGCTTCTCAGCAAACACAAAGAAGATGTACCACAGAGCAAGACTGAGAAGGTAGGAAAGCACTGTTTGCTGCAATGCAATTTTTGGGGATGGCAGATGGGAAAATGAAAAAGGACCTTTAATGATTTTAAATTTAAAACACTTCCTTGCGGTTCACATAATGTTATGGATATGCTTCGGTGTAATTTTTGCCTGCATTTTGCTCCACAGTCACTTTTATAACCCATTTTAGAGTGTTTCTGCAAGATGTTTGTTTGTTTGTGGAGGTTTTCTAATATTCTTCTCAAGGCATTCAATCGATTGGTTTCTATTGGAAGATGTTTTGCCGTTCATCCGAGTAGGCTTCATCAGTTCGTGCTCATAGGCTTTCATTGGTCAGATCTGGTCCAAAGGTTGGTCCAATCTAAGTCTATGAGCACTAACTGATGAAGCCGACTCAGATGAGCGGCGAAACGTCTTCCAAGACGAACCAAGCAGTTCAGTTACGATCTATTGAATGCTCGGACATGACCAAGAGCTTGATGAATGAGAACCTTCATAGACATTTTCCGATATTGCAAATGAAACCATGTCCCACCCTCTCCAAAAGTATCAAAATTATCTTTTGAAAATGTACTATTTTTAAACATATATATATATATATATATATATATATATATATAAATATATAGACATATCTTTAAGTAGTCAGCGTTATTTTGTATTACAGAAAAATATATCCAGAGTCACAAAATTAGGTACATCTGCACACTCGCCGATTGATTCAGACTCTGCATAAAAATTCATGCTTTGACAGCATTTATGTCCACTATAAATTGGTGTTATTATGCGCAATACAAAATTAGATGAATAGAATACTAAAGGAGGATATAGCCAGACTGTAGAACCCTGCAAACAGACATCCAAAACTGTGTTCAAGTGCATGCCAAAAATTACAGCAACTTTATGATTTGACGCTTTGGTGACATTGTTTAACACTGGTATCCAAAATGGTAACAACATTTGTTAGTTAAAAAAGACAAAATTCAACATAGTTCCTCTTAAAGAAGAACACAGACAAAAACACATGCAATGACTGTAATGCAATCGCTCGTTGTCACCTGTCATAATGAAAATTTAAATACTGTACTCCAAAATCATCAGCTAATTTAAAAAAACAGTAATTTCCCACATGTATTTAAAGCAAGTAATTTATCGTGCATTACAAATAGCAAAAAAGTAAACGAGAGAGAAAAGAATTAATTAGTTAATGAAAAGCGTTTTTATTTTGTGTAATAAAAGAAATGTACACGCATGCCGAACCGGAAAGGTTTCCTTAAACTACTTCTGTGGAGATTTGGCTCTGTGTATAAAATACAGTTAAAACAAAATCGACTTGACAGGCAGGAGTTTGGCGAGCTTAATTCTTTATTGGCCCTCAAAACAAATTAAATTAATTCCTAATGAGATATTTTATTAGGTATTGCACTAATTTGTTTTGTCACCTCTAACACGAAGCTAAGATGTTGTTCAGCATATATTGATATATACATTGGGGGTTGTGGGGGTAATATGATGTTAATGAGGGAACACTGAAAAGCTTAAAATAGTTTTAGAAATGTTATTGTGTGCAGTGAGAAATGTCCAATCATCCATGTGCTGGTCGGTCACTCTTTTTGCATTTGCAGTTGTTTTTTCCCAATTTGGCAAAGAAAATCCCTCAGCATTAATACAATCCTATGTTTGGGAATATTGTTGAAATATTTATCATTCTAGCTTTTTATTGTTCATTACCTGATTCAACAAAATCAACAAAATATCTGCAAATTGTCAATTGAATGCATCACTTAAGCTGTTCATTCGCTTCTTTATTGTCAGTGGGTGTATAACACATAATGAGATTTGAAATGATTACTATCAATCTGCTTTAATGCATGTTTGATAAGTTTGTCGATATAAACTCAATTGAAAAAGAAAAACATTTTGCGTGCCTCAAACACCTAACATTTTTCATTAGCACTTTTCTTAAGTCATTTCAAAACAGGTGATAACAACCTCAATTGTTTGTAAAACTGTCAAACAAAAGCCTTGTAAAATACACATCACTCTGTTTTGTCACCGCCTTGTCATTCACAGGAAAGCTGTGCAAACAAAACTCCCGAAGGGTTCAGGTGTAACTTCTGCATGGAGGTCCATTCTACCCTCCGAGCCATCTGCAATCACCTGAGGAAGCATGTCCAGTACGGAGAGGTCAAAGAGGGACATGTCAAGGTAGTCCAGATTGCATGATATTATTTACTTACCTGTTGTAACACATTCTAGTCAAATATGGATATTTTTGTTAAATAATACTTTTTAGGTGGCGTTGTACAAAAAAATTAAAATTAAATAGAAATATAAACTAACGGCAAGTAAGAGGTGGCTAACAATGCATGTAACAGGAGTAATCTGTTGTGCCCATAAAGCCCTCTAAAAACATTCAACGGTACCTGAAAGGTGATTGTTATACTGTAGTCCATAGTGGATCTAACATAATAGTGGGAGTCCAGTCCGTAGTGGATCTAACATAATAGTGAGAGTCCAGTCCATAGTGGGGCCAGCAGGAGAAGTTGAAAAGTGTGATGAGTCTGGAAAAAATGACATAATTTGTCAATAATTCATTTCACTTTTATATATAGTCTTGTGGGGCTAATATATGGAAAAATACTGTTTTTCCCTCAAATTTAGTGGGTGCGGCTAATATACCGGTGCGCTCTATAGTCCGCAAAACCGTATATACGTTGCAGAATGATTTACACAGAAGAGTTCCTGCATAGGTTTATTTACATACCCTAATTGTTTCCGAACGATGCCTGTAACGCAGCAAAAAAACGGCTAATCAAAACAGAAGTAATTTTTAAGGACCCACTAGCTGCGGGAGCTAGCTCTCCTCTTAGCAAAACAGGCTCAATACCTCCACGGTGATGTCTTGTTGAACATAATCAGGTTTTTTTTTATATAAAAAGCCATTTTAAGTTGAAAATACTAACACAGACACTCAAACTTGTATATAAGCTAATGCTAACAACGCTTGCGCTGGAATGAGGTTTCGACTTGTCCAGGGTGTAACCCGCCATCCCCCCAAATGCAGCTGAGATAGGCTCCAACACCGTCCGCTACCCCAACAGTGACAAGCGGTAGTAAATGGATAGATGGATAACAACACTTCCTTGATTACATTACGATAGCGCATTCAAATGTGCTTAAAAACATTCCCAGAGACATAACACAGGGGACGGTTTAATTATAATTATAAGCAGTCTTAGTTACATTGTTCAATATATTTGTTGTCGATGGATAGTAGATTGAACCACACCTCCGATTGAAAGCAATATTGTAAAGTAGAATTTGCTATGGATGGCTGGAAGACGTAACAGCACTTCTGATTGAAAGCACTAAATGAAGGAACACTGCAGTACCTGCAGTGAGCAAACTCGTCCAAAAGATGGCGCCATAACACAAACAACAATCCATAAATTTACCAAACCTTTATAAGCTGCAGGGTTCAAAGTGTAGGGAAAATGTAGCCGTGTACAGTCCGGAATTTATGGTAAGTAAACTCTTGGATTTAATAACTGGTTGACCCCTTTTTAGAAACAATAACCTCAACTGAACATTTCCTGTTGTAGCAGATCACAATTGGATACGGAATACATTCTCGACGGGACTAATCCTCTTGACAAAACTGTTGAGGTTCAGCAAGATTCCTGGGATGTCTGATGCTCACGCCACCATGCTTTTCAGTTAGGATAAGGTTTTGATTTTGGTGTTTTGTAGTGTAATGTAAAAATGGACCCCAGAGTGTCAGCTAGAGACTTAAAGAAATCACTAGCACATGCCAACATCTCTGTTGACAAATCTATAATATGTAAAAAAAATTAACAAGAATAGGGTTCATGGAAGGACACCACAGAGGAAGCCGTTGCTGTTACTCGTAAGCTGTCTAAAAAGCAAAAACAGAAAGCTTTTGCTGCTTCAAGGCCTGGACATCTTGTTATCATCAATGGAAAAATGAAATCGGAAGTTTATCAAGATATTTTGCAGAATAACTTTGACGCCATCTGTCCAACAGTTGAAGCTCAAAAGAGGATGTGTTGCAACAGAAAACTTTACTAAAGATTAATAACCACAGAACGGTCTCGAGTGGTCCAGTCAAAATCCTGACCTCTTCCTGATTGAGATGCTTCGAATGACCTCATGAGTCAGGAATTCCACTAAACTGCAACAGTTTTGGAACGAGGAATGGTCCAAAATACTTCCTGATGGTTGTGCAAATTTGATCTGCAACTTCAGGAAATGTTTGGTAGAGGTTATTGCTTCCAAAGGAGGGTTAACCAGTTATTAAATCCAAGCTTTCACTTATGTTTACCTCCTTGTCCTGTGAATGTTTACATGTGATGTATGCTCAGGGATGTGCCGATCCATCAACCAACGATCATTATCAGTCGATTTTTCATAAAGTATGTGATCGCCATTGCCAAATAATGGCTTTTAAAGCCGATCACAAACTCAGATCTTCTCTGACTAATATTGTATTTGATTTTAGTCCCCTGGCTGTACAGCTAGCAGATAATTGTGTTTCCATACGCATTGTAGCCATACACGTTTGTAGCTGCTCCCCTAAGTTAATATTAATCACCTCCATCACAGCAAAAAATTATTAATTATTGGATGTAAATATAGTTTCAAATGTACATACAGGTAGCCTAAATAGCATGCTAGCATCGATTAGCTGGCAGTCATGCCGCGACCAAATATGTCTGATTAGCACATAAGTCAATAACATCAACAACACTCACCTTTGTGATTTCGTTGACTTTATCGTTGGGAATGCATCTGCTTTGAGTGTCGCAGGATATCCAGACATTCTTGCCATCTCTGTCGTAGCATCGCCGGTAAAAACCAAACGAGGGACTTTCGCATCTCCTGACAATGGAGCACCTTAAATCCGTCGACCGGTATTTGTTTGTTTGGCATTAAATGTGGATGGAGGGAAAGGCTGGATGTAAATATAGCTACAAATGAGGCATAATGTTGCAATATGTACACAGCTAGCCTAAATAGCATGTTAGCATCGATTAGCATGCCGGGCTAATCGATGCACATTCTACGTAAATCAACTTGAATCCGTCCCTGATCGTGTTGCTACACCCTCCGACAACACACCGACGAGGCATGATGTCTCCAAGGTATCTGAAAACAGTCGAAAAAACGGAAAATAACAGAGCTGATTTGACTCGATGCGTCTGATGTGGTAGGGAAAAATGGCGTTGAGTACCGATGTGAGGTCATGTTCTGACGTCGTCGCTCAGAAAGGGATAAACAGAAACATGTTTATTCCCCAAAATTCACCCATTTAGAGTTCGGAAATCGGTTAAAAAAATATATGGTCTTTTTTCTGCAACATCAAGGTATATCTTGACGCTTACATGGGTTTGGTGATAATGTTCCCCTTTAAGGTACAAAGTACTTTGACACTATTTCCACATTCACTCATTTACACACACATACATTCATAAATCATAAATTTGTGCTGTTGACACCAAGGGTAGTATTAGTGTATGATCAATACTAGAGCGATTAGATACTTTAATTTTTCGCAAAATTATTTATTTTTTTCGTTTATGCTTCCAAATTTAGGGAATACGTATACCTACGGTATCAGCCAAACTCAATTTATGAATGATCGTATCGGAGTCGGCAACATAACTCCCTGACTGGAACATCCTTAGTTATGCTCAATAAAAATAAGAAAACATAATTGTGTAGTATTTATTCTTGTCATTTAGATGTCTTATGACCAATTTATGCATACATTTGACAAATTCCAAAGGGTTCACATACTTTTCGCTACTACAACTTCACCCTAAAACATAATTTTTTCCCAAAATTCCTACAGGAATATATTGCAAGTTTATGGACAATCACTAGATTTACTCAGAAAAGTATTAATACATAAAAGTTTGTATTAATTAACATAATCATAATAATATTCATAAGATATTAAACACTACTTTTTTTCCATTTATGTATGTGGCTCAAATTTGTTAGTTAATGAAATTAAACAAATATAATTGTAACTCCACTAATGTACACTGATTGGTTGTCTGACAACCAAACCATGCAGTGATCTTTCTTTTTTACTTGTACTTCATTTGGTTTTGTTAGACAGCTCCTGTGTAACCATTTGCCAGCCTAGAAGAGACAACATGAGAGCAGGGGGAGGAGAACAGAGCGTAAGAGCCCTAACTTTTAGATCAGCGGAGGGTAATGGTTGAAAACATTAGTATTCCAGGGAGACTCCGATCCGGCCTGGGGATATAGCGCCACAACCCAACTTCTTTGTTGAGCAACACGCTTCACTGTAGCTCCATTCTCATTTAGGCTTTCTTTTTCTGTTCATAACGGGATGGCAACTTTACTCTGGAGATGGAACTTTTTTTTTTTTGTTACATGAAGAGCAGGGTCAGGGCCTTTCCATAAGAAAGAACAAACCTCCTTGACATTATATAAGTCACAATGATTGTCCGTAGACTTGTGACAGATGAGGCGAGGTAGAAATAGATGGAAATATGCCCTGAGAGATTGGAATAAAACACACATTTTGTTAATGCTTGCAGGGGTAGTGGCCATAGAAGCTCAATATTATGTTCTTGCTTGGTATATTTGACCTCCAATTACTCAAAAGTAGGTAACTTCGTCATTCTGCTTCCTTTTGGTTGTACTGACCCAGATATAAGACAACCCTGATTTTTTTTTTTTGAGTAATAGTTTTATATTTGATCTGTTTTATTAAAATTAGCGTAACATTTAATCTGTTCGCTAATTTGCCCAACATTCACATGTGCACCTGCGTCGCCTGTGTGTGTGGCAGGTAGAACAAGTTACTCGATAAAGTGTATTGCCATTGTGGCACCATTTTGACCAGGAATGTGATGCATTTTGATTTTGGATGTATTAATACAATTTTTAATGTACAATGTACACTGAATATCTAAACCAAGGATGTTATACTCGTTTTTATTCAGGGTCACATCACAATTATGCCTGCTTTCAGTGGACCATTGTGAATATTTATGAATATAAACATATTTGTAGCCTTGGTACACAATAAGCAACTTTAAAAAAAAAAAAAAAATGTTTCTTAGATTTTTTTTTCATTGACAACTTGACAATTATTATTTTTGATATCCACACAAAAAAGCTTGGAACATGGAGCATGATCATAAGTGTAAAACCTAGGCAATTGCATGTAGTACGTTATTTGTCAAAATGAAAAGAACAAGTAAGTACATTTAGCTAGAAATAGATATATTTTTTCAAGCCTTTTGCAGGCCACAAAAAATTAAGTGGTGGGTCTCATAAATCATGTGGCAGGCCACATGCTATATAATCACATGCAATGTGTAGCGGATTAAGTAAAATTACATGACGGGCCACGCAAAATAATGTGCCGGACTTAGTAGGCCAAAGAAAATAATGTCCCGGACCACATAAAATAATTTGCTGGCCCACATAAAATGACGTGCCGCGAAACGTACAAACCCCGTTTCCATATGAGTTGGGAAATTGCGTTGGATGTAAATATAAACGGAATACAATGATTTGTAAATAATTTTTAACCCATATTCAGTTGAAAATGCTACAAAGACAACATATTTGGTGTTAAAGCTGATAAACATTTTTTTTTTTTGCAAATCATTAACTTTGGTAGAATTTAATGCCAGCAACACGTGACAAAGAAGTTGGGAAAGGTGGCAATCAATACTGATAAAGTTGAAGAATGCTCATCAAACACTTATTTGGAACATCCCACAGGTGTGCAGGCTAATTGGGAACAGGTGGTTGCCATAATTGGGTATAAAAGCAGCTTACATGAAATGTTGAGTAATTCCCAAAACAGGATGGGGCGAGGGTCACCAATTTGTAAGCAAATTGTTGAACAGTTTTAGAACAACATTTCTCAAAGAGGTATTGCAAGGAATTTAGGGATTTGACCATCTACGGTCCGTAGAATCATCAAAAGGTTCAGAGAATCTGGAGAAATTTCTGCACGTAATCGATGATATTACGGACCTTTGACCCCTCAGGCGGTACTACATCAAAAACCGACATCAGTATGTAAAGGATATCACCACATGGGCTCAGGAACACTTCATAAAACCACTGTCAGTAACTACAGTTGGTCGCTACATCTGTAAGTGCAAGTTAAAACTCTACTATGCAAAGCGAAAGCCATTTATCAACAACACCTATGAACGCCGCCGGCTTCGCTGGGCACGAGCTCATATTAAGACTTTTCCAAGGTGGAAAAGTGTTTTGTGGTCTGACGAGTCCACATTTCAAATTATATTTGGAAACTGTGGACGCGGTGTTCTCCGGAACAAAGAGGAAAATAACCATCCAGATTGTTAGAGGCGCAAAGTTCAAGAGCCAGCATCTGTGATGGTATGGGGGTGTATTAGTGCCCAAGGCATGGGTAACTTACACATCTGTGAAGGCACCATTAATGCTAAATGGTCCATACAGGTTTTGGAGCAACATATGTTGTCATCCAAGCAATGTTATCATGCACGCCCCTGCATATTTTAGCAAAACAATGCCATAGTAAAAGAGTGTGAGTACTTTCCTGGCCCGCCTGCAGTCCAGACATGTCTCCTATCTAAAAAGTGTGGCACATTATGAAGCGTAAAATACGACAACAAGACCCCTGACTGTTGAACGACTGAAGCTGTACATAAATAAAGAATGGTAAAGAATTCCACTTTCAAAGCTTCAACAATTAGTTTCCTCAGTTCCCAAACGTTTTTGAGTGTTGTTAAAAGAAAATGTGATACAACACAGTGGTGAACATGCCCTTTCCCAACTACTTTGGCACGTGTTGCAGCCATGAAATTCTAAGTCAATTATTATTTGCAAAAAAAAATAAAAGTTTGAGTTTGAACATCAAATATCTTGTCTTAGTAGTGCATTCAATTTAATATGGGTTGAAAAGGATTTGCAAATCATTGTATTCCGTTTATATTTACAGTCAACACAATTTCCCAACTCATATAGAAACTGGGTTTTTAAAATATGTGGCTGACCACAATAATAAATGATGTGGCAAGTCAAAAAGTTATGTGGTGGCCACATAAAATTATGTGGTGTGCCACATAGAATAATTTGGCAGGTCACCAAATAATACGGTGGGCCACACAAAATCGATATATTTGATATATCGCGGGTTTGTCTCTGTGCGATATAGAAAATGACTATATCGTGATATTCGAGTATACGTTCTCACGCAGTTGCTTTTAGCTGCTGGCATTACACTGCAGGCTCTTCCCACTCTTTCCTGTTTCTCCTTCTCACAGACAGCAAGCGCACCTTCTTACATACGTCAATTACATATACGCTCTCGCAGAGCAGAGAGGTAGCAGCATGGGTAACATTAGCTGTGATGCTAGCGGAGCTGTGCGAGTGGTAATACGAGAGAAAGAAGGTGCCAATCTGGTAAAAAATGAAATAAGAATTAATTCCCAAGAAAAACTGCAGTGGGTCCATCGTCTGGCGGTGGTTTGGCTTCAAGTAGGAATACGTCGAACAGACAACCGTAATTTGTCAAGTGTGGGGCAAAAGCGTTGGTACAAAAAGTAGCATTACTGCTAATATGTAGCATCATTTGAAAAGTCACCTGTTAGAGAATGAAGAGTGATTACTCTGCCACATGCCCACACCATCAAAATGCCGAGGTAAACATTTCCAGATCAATACATATGAAAAAAATAGTCAACAACAAAACGAGATAACGTCCGCAGGACCCTAACTCATAGCGAAGGACGAACACTATTTGATTTGCTATTATGCAGCTCATTTTTATTTGACACTTATTGAAATATCTTGTGTGACATACAAAAGTGCACTTTATTTTTTTAAACTATTGTACTGGTGTTCTGTACAAAAAGTGCACTTTAATTTAGTGTTGTTTTGATATGTCATATTAGTGACATCATGCACAAAAGTGCCCTAATAGCTTGTTTTAAAATGTCTCTGACAATCTTGCACGTTCTGTTTTGAAAATGACATGAATTGTTGTGCCACTGCTTAATAACTGTGTACAGTTTGATCTATTGACTTAGTTGTGATTTCCTTCTCTGCATGAAAGTTTAAAATGAGCATATATTAATGCAGTATGAAGAAGAATGTTTTAATGTAGACACATATAATCATTCTACTGGTGTGATTATATGCATCAAGTGTTCATTCAAGGTTAAGGCAAAATATCAAGATATATATCGTGTATCGCGATATGGCCTAAAAATATTGAGATATTTAAAAAAAAGGCCATATCGCCCAGCCCTCTGGTAGACCACATTAAATGATGTGGTATGACAACTGGCTCCCGAGCCTTAAGTTTGACGCTTGTGATGTAGACCCTAAATACAACACTTGTTTTCTAAGGGGAAAAAATGGTGTAATATCTGGGTCAATATAGCAATTAGTTTTCCACCCGTGCGTTGTATGGGTAGGTGTGGATGTGAAAAATAACCATTAGACATAGCCGTCTGTTATCAAACAAGATGAATGCATTTTGCTGTAATTGAATTAGGAATGTTTAACACTACTTTCACCCCCTTGATAAAATACAAAATGGTTCATTCCTCCTGGTAGCGAAAACGAAGCATTATGTTCACATTAGACTCAACACAGACGTCTTAACATATCGAACCTCATCTTTATGCATTCACACACCGGGCCATCATTTTGGGAACCAGGATCAGCTAAAAGACGATGAAAATGTAAAACAATATTTGTGGAAGCAACGGCCAAAGTGATATAATACATGGCACTGGTTTACAATCACATAATCGAGATACAGTATGTAAACCCCAGTTTTAAAAAGTCAAAAAAGCTAGTTTCAACCAAATTAAGTCAATGCGTTTTTTAATGCTTGTAGACATTGTTCGGGTGGGGGGATGGGTCCTGACTGTTTGTGCTTACACACCAAACAGCAGTTCAGAGTACCCACCCTTTTTGGGAACACTCGAGGGAGTACTGGAAAGTGCTCCCCCGGGTGATTCCCTTGTCCTACTGGGAGACTTCAACGCTCACGTTGGCAACGACAGTGAAACCTGGAGAGGCGTGATTGGCAAGAATGGCCGCCCGGATCTGGACTCGAGTGGTGTTTTGTTATTGGACTTTTGTGCTCGTCACAGTTTGTCCATAACAAACACCATGTTCAAACATAAGGGTGTCCATATGTGCACTTGGCACCAGGACACCCTAGGCCGCAGTTCCATGATCGACTTTGTAGTTGTCATCAGATTTGCGGCCTTATGTTTTGGACACTCTGGTGAAGAGAGGGGCGGAGCTTTCTACCGATCACCACTTGGTGGTGAGTTGGCTGCGATGGTGGGGGAGGATGCCGGACAGACCTGGGAGGCCCAAACGCATTGTGAGGGTCTGCTGGGAACATCTGGCAGAGTCTCCTGTCAGACAAAGTTTCAATTCCCACCTCCGGAAGAACTTTGAACATGTCACGAGGGAGGTGCTGGACATTGAGTCCGAGTGGACCATGTTCCGCACCTCTATTGTCGAAGCGGCAGATCGGAGCTGTGGCCGCAAGGTAGTTGGTGCCTGTCGGGGCGGCAATCCTAAAACCCCTTGTTGGACACCAGCGGTGAGGGATGCCGTCAAGCTGAAGAAGGAGTCCTATCGGGTCCTTTTGGCTCATAGGACTCCGGAGGCAGTGGACAGGTACCGACAGGCCAAGCGGTGTGCAGCTTCAGCGGTCGCGGAGGCAAAAACTCGGACATGGGAGGAGTTCGGGGAAGCCATGGAAAACGACTTCCGGACAGCTTCGAAGCGATTCTGGACCACCGTCCGCCGCCTCAGGAAGGGGAAGCAGTGCACTATCAACACCGTGTATGGTGCGGATGGTGTTCTGCTGACCTCAACTGCGGATGTTGTAGATAGGTGGAAGGAATACTTCGAAGACCTCCTCAATCCCACCAACACGTCTTCCTATGAGGAAGCAGTGCCTTGGGAATCTGTGGTGGACTCTCCTATTTCTGGGGCTGAGGTCGCTGAGGTAGTTAAAAAACTCCTCGGTGGCAAGGCCCCAGGGGTGGACGAGATCCGCCCGGAGTTCATTAAGGCTCTGGATGCTGTGGGGCTGTCTTGGTTGACAAGACTTTGCAGCATCGCGTGGACATCGGCGGCGGTACCTTTGGATTGGCAGACCGGGGTGGTGGTTCCTCTCTTTAAGAAGGGGGACCGGAGGGTGTGTTCCAACTATCGTGGGATCACACTCCTCAGCCCTCCCGGTAAGGTTTATTCAGGTGTACTGGAGAGGAGGCTACGCCGGAGTGTCGAACCTCGGATTCAGGAGGAACAGTGTGGTTTTCCTCCTGGTCGTGGAACTGTGGACCAGCTCTATACTCTCGGCAGGGTTCTTGAGGGTGCATGGGAGTTTGCCCAACCAGTCTACATGTGCTTTGTGGACTTGGAGAAGGCATTCGACCGTGTCCCTCGGGAAGTCCTGTGGGGAGTGCTCAGAGTATGGGGTATCGGACTGTCTTATTGTGGCAGTCCGCTCCCTGTACGATCAGTGCCAGAGCTTGGTCCGCATTGCCGGCAGTAAGTCGAACACATTTCCAGTGAGGGTTGGACTCCGCCAAGGCTGTCCTTTGTCACCGATTCTGTTCATAACTGTTATGGACAGAATTTCTAGGCGCAGTCAAGGCGTTGAGGGGTTCCGGTTTGGTAACCGCAGGATTAGGTCTCTGCTTTTTGCAGATGATGTGGTCCTGATGGCTTCATCTGACCAGGATCTTCAGCTCTCGCTGGATCGGTTCGCAGCCGAGTGTGAAGCGACCGGAATGAGAATCAGCACTTCCAAGTCCGAGTCCATGGTTCTCGCCCGGAAAAGGGTGGAATGCCATCTCCGGGTTGGGGAGCAGACCCTGCCCCAAGTGGAGGATTTAAGTACCTAGGAGTCTTGTTCACGAGTGAGGGAAGAGTGGATCGTGAGATCGACAGGCGGATCGGTGCGGCGTCTTCAGTAATGCGGACGTTGTACCGATCTGTTGTGGTGAAGAAGGAGCTGAGCCGGAAGGCAAAGCTCTCAATTTACCGGTCGATCTACGTTCCCATCCTCACCTATGGTCATGAGCTTTGGGTCATGACCGAAAGGATAAGATCACGGGTACAAGCGGCCGAAATGAGTTTCCTCCGCCGTGTGGCGGGGCTCTCCCTTAGAGATAGGGTGAGAAGCTCTGCCATCCGGGAGGAACTCAAAGTAAAGCCGCTGCTCCTTCACATCGAGAGGAGCCAGATGAGGTGGTTCGGGCATCTGGTCATGATGCCACCCGAACGCCTCCCTAGGGAGGTGTTTAGGGCACGTCCAACCGGTAGGAGGCCACGGGGAAGACCCAGGACACGTTGGGAAGACTATGTCTCCCGGCTGGCCTGGGAACGCCTCCGGATCCCCCGGGAAGAGCTAGACGAAGTGGCTGGGGAGAGGGAAGTCTGGGTTTCCCTGCTTAGGCTGTTGCCCCCGCGACCCGACCTCGGATAAGCGGAATATGATGGATGGATGGATGGATGGACATTCTGAGTGTGAGGTGGTAGGTTTAGGTTGAGAATAGAATAGGTAATATTGAAGACTAAAATGGCGCTACAAACAACATTTTGTTTAGGGCCACAAAAATCCTGTCTCTGTTTGATGACCTGTTTTGTGAAAACTGGAGTGATGGATGTAATTTGACACACGGGGTGTTACTTTTTACAAATAGTAATGTTTTGTATAACTTGCAGTATCAATGTAAAGATGGAAATGGTCATCCCTTAACTGAGAATATCTATCTGTTTCTTGATCTTTTTTTTTTAGAAGGAAGCCAGAGAAGTCCCCCTGACTGCGCCTTCACAGAAACTAGTTAATGGTGACGTGAAAGAGGATAAAAGAGCCCGCCTTGAAGGGCCTGAAGATGATGGGATGGACCCCACTTTCGTCCCCGCGGACTCCCCCGTTGCCACAGAGACACCAGAGTCGGAGCTGGTTGCTGTCCCGGGGAGAGCGGCGGCCCTGGTGGCTGCTGCCAGGGCCTCAGTGTCAGGGGCCCTGCTCAAGCAACGACTAGCGACCGGGGGCCACCCTTGTGCCCAATGCGACCGGGTCTTCATGTCCATGCAGGGACTCAGGTCCCATGAAAGGAGTCACTCAGCCATGGCTATGCTTAGTAGAGAGGACAAATATAGATGCCAGTACTGCCAGTTCGTCTCACCCTTCAGACACAAGTGAGTGCTAAAAGTAACAACAAAGTAGTAGAGAGTGAAACAATCTATTCTAGAATGCTGTATGAAATCAAATTTTTTCCCATAGGTAATATTGGAAATTGAACTACCATTATTACAATCCAACCGGTAGAATGCCGATATTTAAGCCGCACCCACCACATTTTAGAAGAAAAAATATTTTACACATATTAGCCAATAGTATTGTAATATAAGCCACAGATGTATACCGGTACAAACATTTTTGTAAAGGTTTATTTACATATCTTGCTTCCAAACCGTGCCTTTGTCACACGGGAGTAAAAAAGCTGATCAAAAAAACAGAAGTCATAAATGTGTTAGCATATTTGCTAATGCTAAAGACCATAATTTGATTACATAACGATAGAATGTAAAAATATTAATGGAAACAATCTTATAGATATCACACATGCAACGGTTTAGGAATTGTTTTAATTATATTGTGAAACTTATAAACATAGCCTGGAGTGATAAATATAGAATCTTTTGGATCAGAAACACTGGACGGTTTTACTTCCGGTTCAAGGAATAAAGCGGTAAATACATTTTCAACCCACACCACATGCAGTGAGTGAACTCATCCAAAAGATGGCGCCAAAGCACACACCTTTCAGTGTCTTTGTCGAAAACTTTTTTTCTTCAATACAAAACATTATGGCCTTTAGCAAAGAAACATCCATAAATTAACCGCACCGTTTTATAAGCCGCAGGGATCAAAATACGTAAATATGAAATGTTATTATAAATGTGACCGTTACTACATTACATATATACTTGCATCATGTATCTAAAACCCTAGTTGAGGTGTGTGGATGTATTTTTAGGGGCTCTATGGGAAAAACTAGCCGCTTCCTTAGGGCCCATTGTAAGATAACTTTTGATCGCATGTATTTAATATTCAGAATGCATTAAAAAAAAAATCCATCGGTCATGGGTTTCATAATGATTGTTACTGATAGATATATAATTAAAATAATTGCAGTTACCCTTTAAGGTTGTAGACTTTGACCACATTGTAAAGTGCTATACTGTTCTGTACTTAGATCAAGCCAACATAGCAGGGGTCGATGGATCAACTTTAAAAACAAGCTGAACTGTGTTGTATCTGCTGTCATGGCAATGCGCGCGCACACAAGCCACTATGGTGTCCTCACAAATGATCCGAAAGCACAATAATCCTGAACTCAACAACCATATCGCTACAATTATAAAAAAAAATTTAAATTGTCACCCACATCGACAAGGAGTTGAATTAAAGGACAGACAGAGAGAGAGAGAGAGAGAGAGAGAGAGAGAGAGAGAGAGAGAGAGAGAGAGAGAGAGAGAGAGAGAGAGAGAGAGAGAGAGAGAGAGAGAGAGACGGGGTCTGGACGACCCCCCTCCCCTTTCGTGTGTGCCCTCTTGTGTTTAGGGAGCAGTACTTGTCATGTCTTTTCCTTCCTGTGAAGTAAGTCTGCTCTGGCATCATTTTCCAGAAAAGTCCGGTGTCTTCATAATTAAACTTTGTTGTGGCAGGGTCTCGCAGCCTGCTCTGTCAATCCGTCCATACTTGCGAGCGCTAATAATGTACGTACACTAACAAATAGTGTGTTTTTTTTTTAAAACTCCACAATGATTCCCTTCATTTTTTCCACTGTGGTCTGTTGGCTTTTTTCGAAACTTATTTAAGTTGGCAAAATGGACACAAACTTGTCAAAAGGGAGAAAAACAAAAGGCACACACGCTGAAACGCTAAAACATAACTAGGAGGTCTCCTGTGTAGAAAGTGAGTGGCGGTCTTTGCCTCCTCCAGTGATGCGCCCTGTGTTTTGTCTACTGTGCCAAAGAAAATAAATTACTGAATACTACGTTTGTATACAGAGACTTGGTTCAAACACAGAAGCACACTTGGACCGATCCAAAAGATTAATCGTTGTAGTCCGAGTTGGTAGTAGAAATGTTTGGGCAACCATGATATACACATTATGCGCACTTTGCTTAAAAACTGTCTATTGTGTGATGGCAGTGAGTTTGACTGTGGGAGTTGCATTTTTCTTAAGACAATGTTTATAATCCCAAATTCAACAACTTCTGGGTCATTCGACAATAGAGGTTATATTTTAGCTGCAGAGAGAATAGTGCCTAACACTTCCTGGGCAGGTTTTGTGTCTTCTTTTTGTTTTAACGTGGCAGCTGTTGGACCTATTCTTTTTACACACCCTTTTTTGACACAGCTGTTGAAACAAATGTTTAAGACGTCCTCCCTCTTTTGAGACGAGACACGATTGAGTTTTTATCCATTAGACGGTGGAGCGAGAGGAGAGAAGCAAGTCGTCATCTCCTCTGAGCTCCCAGGTGTAATCCTTCTGTATACTGTTTGTGCGCTCTGACCCAGAAAGAGGCTGCACTCCCATGCCACCTAGGCGGCTGGCATTCAAAACACAGCCACCATCCCCACAGGCGCTTGCGCTAACACCCACCAGGGGATGGTGGGTAGATAGGTTCCCACACCCTCGTTGCTCAAATGTATAGCTTGATAGAAAAAAAAAAACATTGAAGCATTATATGGTGCTTGATTCTTGTCGTTTGTCTTCTTTTATCCACTTACCTCCTACTTTTCTCTCATCACCAGTCTGGACAGACACATGCAGTCTCATCACGGGCACCACAAACCCTTCAAGTGCAAACTCTGCCCCTTTAAGTCTGCCTATGTGAGCCGCTTGAAGAGCCACATGCATAAGGCGCATACTAGTAAGTGCAACTATACACACACATTTAATATAGATTAATATACATTTTCACTTCATTTAAGTGTGTTACTAAGCTCCAAAGGGATACAGGTGGGATTTTTTTGGCCTATGGCCACATAGTAAAATTGGATCAAAAATTGTTTTATATCAAAATTGTAAGAAATATCTCTCAGTATGATGTAGTACATGTCTACATTACTGCAGTATTAGAGATACTCTTATTGTTAGAAGCTTTTTTTCACATCACAGGTTTGTAATTTAATTTCTCATATTTGTATTTCATTCTCACATTTTGACATTGTTCCTTTCAAAATATGATTTTAGACTGGTAAATCAAGTGTTTCCCCTTTGTAGTTTATATTAATTTCACAAAATTATCTTAAACCTCTGATTTTATTTCGATAAAAATCAGACTTTATTCTCAAAGTTACAATTATTTTTCATATTATGATTTTGTTCTCATAAAATTCTTATTTTTCACCCTTGTAATTTTTTTTTTAGTTTCTTGTTTAGAAAACATAAATGATAGTTCGACTGCGTTCATTTAGATCTGCCTTAATTTAATTTTTATCGTAATTTTCTGACTGTTTGGCAAAAAATCTTCGTCAAGACAGTTTTTGACACACATTATTATTAGTTTCCTGTATTTTGTATTATTTCCTGTCTAACACTAGTATTTTCTTACAGTGCATCTGTGAAGTATCCATAGCGTTTCTCTTAAGCGTTTCTCTTTTTCCAGATTTTGTTATGAGACAGCTTTATTCCAAAATTGAATATAACCATTTTTGTCCTCAAAATTCTACAGACAATAGCCCATAATAGCAATGAGATATTTTTTTTTGCAAATTAAAAATAAAAAAATAAAAAATCATATAAGTTTTCACATCATTTTCTCAATACTTTGTTGATGCACCTTTGGCAGCAATTACAACCTCAAGTATTTTTGAATAAGATGCCACAAACTTGGCACATTCCTCTTTGCAGCACCATTCAAGCTCCATCAGGTTGGATGGGAAGTATTGGTTTTCATCCAGATGTCTCCCTGCATTGCTGCAAGGCTAACTTCAATGTGCATGCCAAGCCAGTAGTGGGCAGTAGTAACTGACAATGTAAACAAACTACACAGAAATACTCTTCAGGGGACCAAATGAACTTGAAGTAAATTGATGATCCTAAGCAAAACATTTATTAGTGAAAAAACAAACTAAACAAAATAGTAGAACTAAAAAAAGCTAAAATGCACGGGTTTGTAATATGTCCTGTTTTGATTTTTCCCTTCAGGCGAGCAGCATGCGTACAAGTGCTTGTCCTGCCCTTTCTCTTCCATGACCATCAGCCAGCTGAAGGAGCACTCTTTGCAGGACCATGGCGAGGCTCTAACTCTGCCTAAACTGCGGGCCGCCACCCAGGCCGCACACGCTTCCACCCGGCTGACCACCAACGCTGATCAGAGTCCTTCACCTCCGGACGGTATGAGATTCATCAGAGCCCAATATGAGATTTGTTTCAACATATTTTCCTGATAATCCTGTTAATTTGTACATAAAAAAATACACAGCCATTATTACATTAATATTGAATTTAAAATGTAAAAATGCTGAAATATTTTTTTAAGTATTTGTAAAAATGCATGTTGCAGGGCACGCCTGAACACTCAAATGTACAAACAACATAACTAAAAATCGTCATTCTTGTTGAGAAATATAGCAGTTCAAAATGTGAAAGCCCACATTGTAGCTGTACGTAAAAGTGCAATTTTTACAAAAAAACTACATTATCCTGGTCATACTGGTCCCCTACTAAATGTAGTCTTAAGTTACATCCCATGTTACTATCTTATTGGAACCATTCCAGCTTATCGATTTTCATTCCAATTTTGCTGTCTTCCGCAACCCGTTTAGGCAGCAGACAGACATGACCGTATCGACATGATTATTTATCGTCGTATTGTTGTCCATTTGCGGTCTTAGAGATGTATACAGGTGATGCCAAGCGACTTTTTCCCCAAGTAAGAGTCTGAGCTTTTCTTCCTGTCACTCACATACACCAGTGACATGGATAGATGTAGCTGCCACACAGAGGGAGACATGCTAGAAGACAAAAACATTTCTAAAAAGGGGCCACACCAGTACCAATTTCTCTATATAATTTTGACAATGAATGCAGATGAATGCACCATGCTCATCATCTCCACAGACTGTAGCCTTTCAAAGGGTCACCTTAGCCGTAGTTGGAACCTCCTGCTTCTACCATTTTGCAGCTGTGAGTTGTGGACTGCTCTTGGCAGCAGCTGTCACCTTGCTGCTGGAGCTGTGGAATCTTCCCTGCAGCTAAAACACTGGGCCGCCTTTCTCTGAGCGCCAACCACGGTTCTATGCTGCGCCCCACCATAACGTATCAAACATTGTAGCGGGTTGGAAGCACAGGCACGGACAACACACAGACTACACCCTCCATTCAACATTTCAGTCAAGTTGTGTGAGGGATGTTACATTTGTGCCCTTTCACTACCTAAGCACAGCACCTTATCGCCATTCAGATCAATTCAATTCCTCCACTTTTTTTGCAAATCTTAAAAGAAATATAACTTTTTTTCCCCCGATGCCGTCCCCCACCCCCAACCCAACTCTTGAGTGCTGAATGAAGCATTTTTTCACATGGATAGATATTCTATTAGTGTCACAGTGGTTTATTTATTGATGTCTCAGCCTCAAAGTAGGGCGAGATGATGAGCTGGCTCACCAACATTAGCCACTCTTGAGAGGATGATTGAAGCGCTTGCATTGTCTGCAATAGAATCAATTGATCACCCGAGTGAAATGTATGCATTTTCTTACAAGATATTGATATCTAAAATGTGTATTTCAGTGATTCATAGAAATTTGGCTTGCATCCCGAGGTCTGAACATAACACTATTACAAGCTTTTTTTACACAATAGTAAAATATTACAACTTAATACATAAATAGGGTTATAACATATAAAATACAAATATATCGCTCAAAAGTTTATTTCTTGTTAAAATGTAATGCATTCTTTTGAAAATACAAAACTTTTAAAATGTAACAGCTTTATTGGTTTTAATTTTTTATTATTTTTATTAAATAGTTTTTTTGTCTTAATATTTGTATGGTACTTTGATATTTTAAAATCACTTCTTTGTAAATATCTTTGACTTTATTTTACTGTAAAACTATGTATTTTTGACTTAATTTTTGACTCCTGTAACATTACCTATATTTTTCATAATATTAGTTCATAATATTAGTGGTCTTTGAAGGGTTTTTTTCCAAAAGAAATATTGTTAAATTACAATTGTTTTCAACTCTTATAATTGTCTTCCTTTGAAATTCCAAGAATATACGCAGTACTGTATTCCTGTAATATAAAATAAAAATATTACGACTTAAAAAATCGCTCTGAATATTGTTTTTTTTCTTCATAGTATTCAACCAAAACTAGTCTGACACTATGCCTTTATTCTTGTAAAATTATATATTTTTCTTGGCATAATATTACAATATTATTCTCATAAGGATGTTTTTTCCATTGACTATTCATCCCACTGGGTGTGAGTTTTTCCTTGCCCTTATGTGGGCTCTGTACCGAGGATGCCGTTGTGGTTTGTGTTGCCCTTTGATACACTTGCGATTTAGGGCTATATAAATAAACATTGATTGATTGATTGATAATTCTTGAAAGATTAAAAGTGTTTTTCTCTGGGTATTAAAACATAATTTCTTAAAATACATTTTTTTTCATAATAGATTGGACTTTTGATCTGAATTCTATGCCTAAATCAAAAATAGTCTGACAATATTTATTTATTCTTGTAAAATGACTAATTTTTCTTGGAATAATATTACAATATTATTTTCATCAGGATGTTTTTTCCCATTGACGATTCAGACTGTACTTAAATAAATGTGTTTGTCAAATATCCCTACCTAATTCTTGAATGATTAAGTGTTTTTCTCTGGGTATTTAAAACATTTCTTAAAATAATGTTTTTTTTCGTAATAGATTGGACTTTTGTTCTGAATTCTATGCCTTTGCTATCGCAGTATTATTCTCATAACATAAATGTGTCCCTTACACTCTTCAGCAGTGCCTGTGCGTATTATATTGCTATAATGGGTCTTGGCCTTTTAAGAAAAGATTTCACCATTTGGTAGTCTTGGCAGCATTACATTTTAAATCTACAGATAAATTGGCAAAGCGTTAAACTCATACATTTTATCCCTTTTGTCTTTTCAGACCCATCATATTGGGAGCAAGAGGATGATTGTGAGCCGCTCAGTCATTATCAAATTGCCTCTCACAGTCATGTGTCTTCCTCTTTGGTCCACGGTTTGACAGACAACCGCCCGGATCACATTCTCACCTGTGAGTTCTGCGAGTTTAGCTCCGGATACATGCAGAGCTTGCGTCGGCACTATAGGGACCGTCACGGTGGGAAGAAGCTCTTCAAGTGCAAGGACTGCTCTTTCTTCACCTGCTACAAGTGAGACAAAGCTATTTGGCTTGTGAGGAATAAAAATAACTTTTCAAATAATTAATAACGAAATAATGTTCCTCTGTTTGCAGGAATACTTTCACCATGCACGTGGAGGCAGGCCACAATAACAATGCACCAGAGGACATTCAGAAAGACCTTCGCTGTCCTCTCTGTCTCTACCACACCAAATACAAGAGCAGTATGATCGACCACATCGTTCTGCACAAAGGTACACATGAAAGATGTCTGTATAAATGTAATATTATCTGACACGTACTGATCTAATAAGATCAAACAGAAATGTATTATCTAATTAGTAATTTTCGAACTCCTTAAATGTCTTCTTTTACAGTGACAACCTTTTCTAATATTTTAACGTAATTCCTGTTTTTTATTTGGTTTTCTTGTAACAATGCAACTTTCCTTTTTTTCGTGGTAACGATGGAAATTTCTTTTTTTTTCGTGTAGTTTTCCCATGAAACAACTTTTTTCCCCCCCAAAAAGTTACTCTTTTAAAATATTTTTGTCTTGTAAAAGTTTTTTTGTAAAGTTATACACTTTTTTCTCACATTGCAATTTAATTCTTGCATCTTTATTTTTCTGGGTTTTTCTCCATTAAAACAAGCTATAAAGGAACTGTTGCCTTACCAGAGAAGGAAATTTGATTGTCCTAAGTAGAGTAATTGTTCCAATTCTAATTGTAAAAAAAGTATTTATCTTATAAAATGTCTTGCTGTTTTTAAGTGACAAGCTTTTTCCTCATAATCTTGTAACCTCCATCCATCCATTTTTTACCTCTTGTCCCTCTCGTGGTTGTGGGGAGCCTATCCCTCTCACTCTGGCGGAAGGCAGGGTACACCCTGGACAAGTCGCTGAGCCAACACAGATAGACGGACAACATTCACACTCACATTTACACACTAGTGTTGCGAATCAACCTATCCCCAGGTGTATTTTTTTGGAGGTGGGAGGAAACCACAGCACCTGGAAGGAACCCACGAAGTCACAGGATATCAAACACAGGACCTTTGTATCGTGAGGCATACACACTAACCCCTGTCACAACTTGCTGCCCGATATATGAATTCTTGTAATATTTAGATTTTTTTAGTAACACCTCTGTTCTTTCAGTATATTTCTAGTAAAAAAACGTAATTCTTGTAAAATGATTTTTTTCTTGTAAAAATGTAAATACACTGTTTCTCTTATTGCAAGTTTTATTTTTGTAATATTAATTAATATTTTTACTTTTTTCCCCTAATTAAATATTTTTTTGAAATGATACTTTTATTTTTCCGGGGTTTCCCCCATTAAATATCATGACTTAATAATTCTAGTAATATATTTATAGTCTAATTATTGTAAAATGTGTATTTATTATTCCTATTAGATTATTTAAAACATTTCTGTCTTTTTTCAACAAAAAAGTCTGGGTATTTTTGTAAAATAAAATATTTTAACTTTATTTTTTATTTTTTGTTGCATTAGCTTATTTCAACTACACATTTGCAGGCACAACACGTAAATGTCTGGATTTTTTGGGGTCATTTTTGTATACCAATTTTGATGGCTTAAAGCTATGAAAAAGTTAATTAGGTACCTACTTTCATAGGTTTGACTTGCAAATACGCTTATCTTGATGAAGTTAGTATTTTCGATGCAGTTCTTGTATTGGACCTGAGTAGCTCGTGTAGGTGTACCGAATGTTGTGGCTATTGTGACCGTATAAGTACCATAATTGGCACTCTAGCATCTCATCAGAAGTTTCACTGTCTTTTCCTTCAGAAGAGCGCATAAGCCCGCTGACAGTGAACCGATCGAAGCTGTCCCGTCACCTCCAAGGCCTGGTTTTCCGCTGCCACAAGTGCACCTTCACGTGCTCCAGCGACCACGCCTTGCAGCTCCACCTGCAGAAGCACGTGGAGGTCAAGCCCTACCAGTGCCAGCTGTGCTACTACGACTGTCGACGCCGCAGCCAGCTGGAGGAGCACCTCCGCCTCGAGCACAAGGTCAGGAACCGTACATGTGGAAAAGTGAAAAAGAAAAACAAAAGTGATGAAATCATCCCTATATCAGTCAATTGAAAAACAGAAAAGTCAAACTCTTCCTTTCATCTGGTTTTCATCAGGTCATCCGGAACTTTGAGCTGATGGGCCACGTCAACTTGGACCAGCTGGAGATGATGAAGCATGGAAGCAGCAGCGAGGAGGACGAAGGGGAAGCAGTACAGGAGGATAACGACGTGATGGAGGTGGCGGCCGATGGAAAGGTTGCTGTTGCTGAGGAGGAGGAGGGCGAAGAGGAGGAGGAGGAGGAGCAGCAGGGGGAGCAGGAGGAAGGCATGGAAGTGATGGAGAACCCAGGGGAGGAGGAAGGAGACATAGAGGATGAAAAGCTGGAGGGTAGCATCAAAGAAGAAGAGGAGGCATTCAAGGAGATTGAAGAAGAGAGGCCTGCTCGACAAGGTGAAATAAACAATCAGTGTCTTTTCTTTCCTGTCCAATCTATCCCAATAGACACTCAAGTCAACCATGTGTTGAACTCTATTTCCCAGAAGTCCTTGCTTCTCCAAGCACTAGTAGCAGCAGCAGCGAGAGGGGCGAGAAGCGTCTTCCTTGCGAGTTCTGTGGACGCTGCTTCACTAACAATTTAGAGTGGGAACGTCATGTCCTTCGCCACGGCATGTTAGTATTGTTTTTTACCTCTTGCATCAAAAGAACGGGAGCATTCAGTCACTCAACCTCAGAGGGTAACAGGCGTCTTTTAAATATACATTTATTACTTGGCTCTAAATGTAAGCTTTTACATCTACACTGCCTACAAGATGGTAATTACAGATTAATAAGTTATTACTGTGAACATAGTGGTACCACCTGTTACATTTATTTGAGGTGCGGCACTTATTTGTCAGGGGTGTCAAACTTATTTTCGTTGGGGCCACATCGCAGTTATAACTGCCCATTGTGGGACGCTTGTAACACTGGATATATAAATATTATTGCATAACCACCATGATATTATTAAATATGCATTTAATTATATATTTTACATACAAAATAATAGTAAATGGGTTATACTTGTATCACGCTTTTCTACCTTCAAGGTACTCTGAAAGTGCTTTGACACTATTTCTACATTCACACACACATACACATTCACACACTAATGGTGGGAGCTGCCATGCAAGGCCCTAACCACGACCCATCAGGAGCAAGGGTGAAGTGTCTCGACTAAGAAGGCGGAAGCCGGGGATCAAACTCAGTTTGCTAGCACGGCCGCTCTACCAACAGAGCCACGCCGTCCCTAATGGATAATTTGCTTTGAAATCAGAAGTCAGGCTGACAATTAGTTTTTTAGGTATTCTTTTATTTTAAGCAAAAAAAATTGTTGAATATATGCAAATATGTTTGTTGCGTGATAAAATAATAGAAAATGTTTAAAAGACATGCATTTGCATGCAGAACATGCAACTTTTCTGTTAAAACAATTTTGCAAGAAAGAAAGTACCAAGTACTCTATTGACACAAGTTATTTACAAGCTTTTGCAGCTCACATAAAGCAACATGGCAGGCCAGAGCCGGCATGATTAGCACAGGTTTGACACCTGTGAAATACTGTAGATGATGCACCCACCCAGCTATTATTGAGGTATAACGTCTATTCACATGGAGGCCTCTATTTGAGGATACTGTGTTTTGTAAAATAAGTCCAACGCTTGATTAATAAATCCGAGCATTAAAGCATGGAATACAATCCCCCGGAATATAAATATCAGGTTATTTAAATTGATTTGTTACTAACATACCATACATGTTAAGAAGAGGCTTAGAACAGTCAGCTGGGGAGCGCCAGATGAGAGCGTGGAAGAATATTTTGAGTTTACTTATTTTGTATTTTATCATATTATTTACTCATTTTTAGGACAAATCAGTTACAATTCTGGAATATACATATATCAGTATTTTAATTTGATTTGTCACATGTATGTTATGAAGGGATATAGAACAGACACTTGGAGAACGCCACATGACCGCAAAGAAGCATGTTATAGTTTACATATTTCCTATTACCGGTTTATAAGATTACTGATATACTAATTTTTTGGACAATTTGTTAGAATTCTGGAATGTATGTATGTATGTATGCGGTCATGTGGCATTCTCCAAGTGTCTGTTCTATGTCCATTCATAACATAGATGTGACAAATCAATATAAAATACTCTGGTGTATATATATATATATATAATGTATATATACATACAGGAACAACTAAAAACATGAAAATGTCATAAATTCTGGATTCATTACACATCAACTGAAATATTGCAAGCCTTTTATTATTTTAATATTGCTGATTATGGCATACAGCTTAAGACAACTCAAAAATCCTATCTCAAAAAAATTACAATATTTCTTCAGACCAAGTAAAAAAGAAAAGATTTATAATAGCAAAACAAAATCAAACATTTGAAAATGTCAATTAATGCACTCAGTACTTGGTTGGGAATTATTTTGCACAGATTACTGCATCAATGTGGCGTGGCATGGAGGCAATTAGCCTGTCGCATTGCTGAGGTGTTATGGATGCCCAGAATGCTTCAATAGCGGCCTTTAGCTCATTTGCATTATTGGGTCTGAGGTCTTTAGGACGATCGGTTACAATCCCAGAATATAAAACCAGTGTATTTATATTGATTTGTCACTCACTGATAACATGCATGTTATCAGTAAGGACATAGAAAAGACACCTGGGGAATGTCACATGCATGTTAAGTGGTACAAAATGGGGCAATGTTCTTTTCCTTGAAGGACCTCATTAAGGTTCCTGGTATATTCTAGTGCAGGTGAGTGTTTTCCTTATTTAATTAAATGAACATTAATGTCATAACGAGACGTAAGATTATACAAATTAAATATAATAGGACCCCCAGAGGACGCCAAATGAAATGCAATGGCAGATAAGGGGACTTTCCTGACTTGAATTAAAATGGAATAATGACTGCAAGTCAATGGCGATTAGAAGTGCACTATAACTGTGCTCTAATTTAATTGTTTATTGAAATAAATTAAAAAATGCACCTGGGTATCTGTTAGTCATCTACTCCCATGCATTTCTAGTGTCAATAAAGGAGTTTACCCCTTTAAATAAATGTCTATTTTTTTTTTACAGGACGGTGAACAGCAATCAATTGGACACCAGCACAAACTCCACAATGGACGCCTCCGCTCCGTCTTCCCTCTCCTCCACATCCATCGACACTGGACTGGACCTTTCCGGCAACCGGGAAGAGAATCCAAACCCCTCAGATCTATCGCAAAGTCATTACGAGGACGACCAAGAGATACTTGGCACCACAATGGATCAGCAGCTGGCTTGACCAGACTGGGGACCCTCTTGGGCCAATAAGGTTAGGTCGAAATAGGATGTAAAATTTAAAAAAAATTAAAGTGAGAAACATTTTATGATTTGGTGCATTATTAGATTGTAGGTGTTACTTATATAAGTATTAGGTTGTGCTGCTTAAAAAATAAAAGGCGGAGTTCCTTAATTAAATGGGCGGTCCCCTAGGACAGATTTTTAATATATTGGTAACCAATAGTGAACTTTTATTGCTGACATTCTGGTCAAAACTACAGTGAAAAATCCCATCTATATTAAACTATTTATAGAGAATTTTGCCCAAAATTATCCAAATTGAGCTATTCGAAGCACCTTTTACACTTGCTTTATCAAAACAGATGATAAAAGATCAAATAGTAAATATGTGAGCATTTACAGATGGCCCAATGCTACCTTTATCTAACTATTTTCCCATTGACGCCTTGTGTTTGAATACTTTGAGTAAGGCTTGCACCTTATCTATTTTATTACGTTGGCAAATCCTCATTGGTAGAAATAATGGCAATTTACCACCCATGTTTTTGTAGCAAATTGCTATCTTTTAGATCCCTTAATATGATTATACTACGTATAAACCTTCAGCCTGTGGCGCCCTTCGTGTTTGGACTGTACTGTTTTATTATTGTTCCGTAATTTCACTGATGAAAAAAAGTGGATATTGGATTAAATGTTGTTTTCCAGTCCGTCATAGTTTAAGCTGTGCACTCGGTGGACATATACAACGACATGTTGATGTTCAATCACGTGTCTACACTTGGGATCTCGACTAAGGCGCTAAGGTTGCACTTGTCTTTTTTTCAACTAGGAGGCCGTTCGGATTACTTCATCTTTAATAATTTAATCATTGTTTTTGTTTAGGCGCAAATGTAGCAAATTTGCAAGCAGTTCCTGGCTGTGACCAGCAGAGGCACTAGTGATTAGACTAGTATGATGTATTAGGAAGACAACATAGCATAGAACAACTAAAGGCCTACTGAAATGAGATTTTCTTATTTAAACGGGGATAGCAGGTCCATTCTATGTGTCATACTTGATCATTTTGCGATATTGCCATATTTTTGCTGAAAGGATTTAGTAGAGAACATCCATGATAAAGTTCGCAACTTTTGGTGCTAACAGAAAAGACCTGCCTTTACCGGACGTTGCAGACGATGACGTCACATGTTGATGGCTCCTCATATATTCACATTGTTTATAATGGGAGCCTCCAACAAAAACAGCTATTCGGACCTAGAAAACGACAATTTCACCATTAATTTGAGCGAGGGTGAAAGACTGGTGTTTGAGGATATTGATAGCGACGGACTAGAAAAAAAAACGTGATTGCATTGGGACGGATTCAGATGTTTTTAGACACATTTACTAGGATAATTCTGGGAAATCCCTTATCTTTCTATTGTGTTGCTAGTGTTTTAGTGAGTTTAATATTACCTGATAGTCGCAGGGGTTTGTCCACGGGTGTGTTGACGGCAATGTCTCAGCGAAGTCGACGGCAGCTTTATGGACGGGACAAGCTCAGCTGATCTCTGTTAAGAAGCGACTTTTTACCACAATTTTCTCACCGAAACCTGCTGGTTGACATTCGGTTGGGATCCATGTTCGCTTGACCGCGCTCTGATGCAAAGTAAAGTTTCAGCTCTGGGAATTTTAAACAAGGAATCACCGTGTGTTTGTGTGGCTAAAGGCTAAAGCTTCCCAACACCATCTTTCTACTTTGACTTCTCCAATATTAATTGAACAAATTGCACAAGATTCAGCAACACAGATCTCCAAAATACTGTGTAATTTTGCGGTTTAATCAGACGACTTTTAGCTGTGTGTGTGTGCAGCGCTCATATTTCCTAACAGCCCGTGACGTCACGCGTACACGTCATCATTATGCGACGTTTTCAAGAAAAAACTCCCGGGAAATTTAAAATTGCAATTTAGTAAACTAAAAAGGCCGTATTGGCATGTGTTGCAATGTTAATATTTCATCATTGATATATAAACTATCAGACTGCGTGGTGGGTAGTAGTGGGTTTCAGTAGGCCTTTAAGCTTATATAGAAAAGAGTTTGAATAGAAAAAGGATTTCAAAACTTTTACAGAGTCTCTCCCATCCAAAATTTAACTTAATGTTCGTTATAAACGAAGGAAATTCCATCAAACGCCTGTGTGGCCCTTGTTTATGTGAGACTTTGTTTAGCTGAAAATTGTTCAAAGTTGTATTTTTGGGCCATTTCTGTGCATGGCAAACATTTATAAATGTGTAGCTACAAAAATGTTTTTCTACTCACACCTACTGTCAGTATAGCTTGGAATATTTGGCTTGTACTTGCACGTAGTTGCTAGTTCTGTAATATGAGAGGAGTCAAACAATAATATTTCAGCAAGGAAAACTGGATTTGAATGAACATTTTTGAATAATTTCTATTTGTGGATAACTTAATATACAGCATATTTCTTCTATATGTCTGGTTTTCATGCGTACCACAATTTAAAAATCTATGGTCTTTAAAAACGCTTTCACGTAAACACGAAAAAATGGTCGTCTATGGAAACAGGAGTCGCATGCGTACTTAGCAGGAGCAGTGACCTCTAGTGGCCTGGCATGCATAGTTCAGTAGGTCTGCAAGGTGACAGGAGGAGTTTTGACTACCTTGTCAAGTCATAAACTTAGATGTGTTAGAACTAGGGGTGTCCCGATCCGATATCCCGCCAAAAAATCTCGGATGATATCGATTTACGTCTAAATTCTCCGATACAAGCAGTCCTGTAGCGTGTTTACATTAACAAAGCTGCACAGCCAGTTAACATCGCAATGTCCTCCAATAAGCACACGCGTTTGATCTTTTCTTATATTTTAGTGAAGTCATTTACAAAATATAAACATGGTAGGCTATAAACTAACAGCAGCTACACAACAGCTAAGCACATCTTTTCTTATATTTTAGTGAAGTCATTTACAAAATATAAACATGGTAGGCTATAAACTAACAGCAGCTACACAACAGCTAAGCACACAGGACCGTATTTTTCGGAGTATAAGTTGCACCTGCCGAAAATGCATAATAAAGAAGGGAAAAAAACATATATGTCGCATAAGTCGCGTTTTTTGGGGAAATTTATTTGATAAAACCCAACACCAAGATTAGACATTTGAAAGGCAATTTAAAATAAATAAAGAATAGTGAATAACAGGCTGAATAAGTGTACGTTACATAACACATAAATAACCAACTGAGAAGGTGCCTGGTATGTTAACGTAACATATTATGGTAAGAGTCATTCAAATAACTATAACATATAGAACATGCTATACGTTTACCAAACAATCTGTCACTCCTAATTGCTAAATCCGATAAAATCTTATACGTCTAGTCTCTTACGTGAATGAGCTAAATAATATTTGATATTTTATGGTAATGTGTTATTAATTTCACACATAAGTCGCTCTGAGTATAAGTCGCACCCCCGGCCAATTTATGAAAAAAACTGCGACTTATAGTCCGAAAAATACGGTAATATGTGTACTGAATTGAACAATATTGCAGTCCAAAATTCTACTTTTGTCAATTAAAATTGAACAATATTGCAGTCTAAAATTTTACTTTTGTCAATTGAAAATATCTATTAATTATAGTTGCATGCTACTTATTCATACAAGGTCTCCAAGTCAGAAAGTTATTCGAAAGTATTTTTTGATTGATTGAGACTTTTATTAGTAGATTGCACAGTACAGCACATATTCCCTACAATTGACCTCTAAATGGTAACACCCGAATAAGTTTTTCAACTTGTTTAAGTCGGGGTCCACGTTAATCAATTCATGGTAAACAGAATAACAGACATCATTCAACTCATTCCGTCATGGGTGTAACTTAAAGATTATTGTGAACACTATGTACGGAAATCACATAAAATAGCATAAAACTGGCATAACGTTAGTGTTTTTCATACCTGAACATTGACACTACAAAATAATAAGAATGTACCGTATTTTTCAGAGTATAAGTCGCTCCAGAGTATAAGTCGCACCTGCCAAAAATGCATAACAAAGAAGGAAAAAAACATGTATAAGTCGCACTTTTTGGGGAAATGTATTTGATAAAACCCAACACCAAGAATAGACATTTGAAAGGCAATTTAAAAGAAATAAAGAATATTGAACAACAGGCTGAACCACCGAATATGACGCATAAATAACCAACTGAGAAGGTGCCTGGTATGTTAACATAACTTATTATGGTAAGAGTCATTCAAATAACTATAACATATTGAACATGCTATACGTTTACCAAACAATCTGTCACTCCTAATCGATAAAGCCCATGAAATCTTATACGTCTAGTCTCTTATGTGGATAAACTAAATATTTGATATTTCACGGTAATGTGTTAATTTCACACATAAGTCGCTCCTGAGTATAAGTCACACTATGAAAAAAAAATGCGACGTATAGTCCGAAAAATAGGGTACTATGATTCCTGATGATATTGTCGGGGATTAATATCAATTCAAAAGGCTCCAAAATTGGTAATGCATTGGAACTGAAAAAGTTGTATCGGGACACCTCTCGTTAGAACCGACTCTTTTAGCCTCCTTTATTGATTGGCACAATTTAAATATTGACCCGCCTTTCTTTTTTAAGAGCGACTTTTGGGAGAATACTTTTTCAAACAAAATCAACTATAAAAAAGGATGTCTAAAACTTCTCCTCGACTGTTCGTCCATTTTTAAGACACTTTTTCCAGTAATTCTCTACTCTTAACGACTACGTCTCTCCGACACAATTTACATATTGACCCGCCTTTCTTTTTTAAGAGCGACTTTTGGGAGAATACTTTTTCAAACAAAATCAAGGATAAAAAAGGATGTCTAAAACTTCTCCTTGGCTGTTCGTCCAATTTTAAGACACTTTTTCCAGTAATTCTCTACTCTAACGACTACGTCTCTCCAGGTCTCTGGTGTGTGAGTGACAAAAAGACTTTGTCTAGACTCAAGTCCAAGACAACTTGTCTTTTTGAGAATTTCCAGGGTAAATATACCATTGTGTGTTTGGATCAAATAAAAAGACAAGTGCAACCCCGACAGAAAGCAATTTGACTTGCCCCCCGGCTGTGATCCCGGCCTTCTCCTAATCCTCTTGTGTCATAGTCTGCTTTATATTTATTTATCTTTTTTTTTTTTTTTTTTTTCCAGATTTACTGTTGACAAAAAAAGTAGGCAGAGATTGTATTTGTTGAAAGTTGCTGCTCGATCGCCCTAAAGCCTTATATATAGCAATCAAATTATAGTCCAAAATGACCAATAACGTTTGAATCGCATTTTTGTCAAGATGCGTAGTACATATTATTGTTCTCCAGCCTGCTGTGTGCGCTGCTGTGACTCTCGATAAAGGGAGCTATGTCACCTGTTGTCAGGACTCCCGTTTGCAGCCGTGTATAGAAAACTACTTGTTACGGTTTTTAAGAAAGAACACGCTAACCTTTACCCTTTTGTTCTTTTTCATTCATAAAAAAACACACTATTTGGGAGTGTTTCAGGATCCCTTATCAAAAATACCGTACTGTACAAAGTCTGTATCAAATGGGGAAATGCCTCTAGATAGGAAGATTAATGTGTTTTTAGTTTTTAATTAGGAACATCGTCGTAAGAACTAAAATATATCCGTTAAGCAACGTGTGGATTCCTCCGAAAATCATCCTCCCGTATAATTGTGTCATTTGTTGACAAAAGATCGGGACTGTATCAGCCTATCTATGCTTCCCCTTCTCCAACAATTAACTTACCGCCATACACGTTCGGTGCTCGATTTCTCCGTTTTTGACACAAACCAGCTTGTAGTTTCCTGGAATTCATTGTGGTAGCTTTAAAAAAAAAAAAAAAAAAAAAAGGCAGCTCCTACGATTGATGACCAGATGTTGTTATTGTTATGGTGACAATCTTGGAAATGGCTGCCAGCCCTCCAAAAAATGTTGGTTGTTCTGTGATCCTTTAAAATTGTGTGTATCTTCTGAATCTGTACGCCCAAAAGTAGAGTCCCTGCTGACAACACACTGGATACTTTGTACATATCTTTAGTTTTGTTTTAATGTCATTTTCTGCTTTTTTTTAATTTTTATGTTTTGTTTTGTTGGCTCCATAGGTTGACACTAGAATCTGTCCTTGCCTTTCTTCCCGTATAAATCTTGATTACCTGATGGTGGGTTGTGATGTTGCCTAGGATGATTGTTTACAATTTTATTCCATTTATTTCTGGATATTCTGTAAATATTGTAATTCATTGTCTTTTTTTAACTTGATAATAAAGTTATCAGATAATGGTCACTCGTCTTTTCATTAATTCTATGCAAATTTGTATTTTATGGAGTTATTTTTGGCACTAATGCACAATGCTTTTAGCTCCAGGGAGCCTTGATGAACCTAGTATGGCTATAAAATATTACAATTTAGAGTCAAAACAGGTTTATTTTTAGTGTGCATTAGGTAGTTTGAGTGTTGAAATATAAATGATTCTCAGTAATATCAGAATGTTTGCGAAGTAGCCTTCAGCTAGGGCGGGGGTCGGCAACCCTGTTTACCGCCGCCCTAGTGGCTCTCTGGAGATTTTTCAAAAATGTATGAAAAATGGACAAAGATAAGGGAAAAAATATCTTTCATGACACAAACCTCCTTAATTGTTATAAAACACACTATTTACATTAAACATGCTTCACTGATTGTAGTATTTGGCGAGTGCCGTTTTGTCCTACTAATTTTGCCGTCCTTGAACTCACCGTAGTTTGTTTACAATGTATAACTTTCTCGACTTTCTAGTAGTGTTTTATGCCACTTCTTTTTCTGTCTCATTTTGTCCACCAAACCTTTAACGTTGTGCATGGATGCTCAAAGGTGAGTTTTGTTGATAAAATTGACTTGTGTGGTGTGCTACGAACCTATTTGGTGCAAGCTAATCGATGCTAACATGCTATTTAGGCTAACTATATGTATGATGCACATATTGCATCATTATGCCTCATTTGTTGGTATATTTGAGCTCAATAAATGATAAACATATGCATTATCCTGTTATATCTCACATTCTATATTGTGTTTTGGTAAAGGTTGTCATAAATATTACTTAATTCATTAAAAAAAATGTATACATATGTAAATGTGTTCAGTTATAAACATTCACTTCTTTCCTTCATGGATCTAAACTTTACCGCTGCTGGTAGTTTTTTTCTATGTGTTAATAAGTTGTAGGTGTATTTATGTCAGTATAAAAGTGTTTTGCTTCGGTCATGAAATGATGATAATGGTGTGCCAGGGCATACATACATTTTATATTTAAAGCTTCAATCTCTGGAGTCTACATCAACTTCAGATCCATCCCTCATTTCAAAATGTTTTTGTTTTTTTAATGTTGTTTTTTTGTTTGTTTTCCGCCATTTTCTTGTCAAACAAAACTATCGGTATGTTTTTAATGGCAAACACACAAAATAATCTTCCACCAAAAATATTTTTCAAAGTGGAATATTCGATGTGAAGTAATCGGAACTTTGGATAAGTCAATAATTCCTAATAACATTGATTTTGATTCAATATTATGTTTTGAGTATCGACAGTTTGAAAGAGAAAAAAAAACAGCCTTGTTTTATTAGTCAACATTGCAACTTTTTCTGAATTACATTTGACCTTCAAGCTTTTTTATTTCACTTCTGTTTTTGTTTATTTTAATAGTATTTGTAGAATGTGCCGTGGGCCTTTAAAACATTAGCTGTGGGCTGCAAATGGCACACTTTTGACACCCCTGCTATAGATAATAAAAAATTAAATCTGATAAATCTATCAATAAAAAACAGCCTGACGACGCATGAACGTTTATCATAACTCTCTCGCCCTTTTCTGTCTCTGCCCCTCCCTCACGAATGGTGCTGCGTGTGCACAGCTTCACAATTTGTTTTGTTTTTGACCCCTTCCTAACCCTCAACATACATTGAAAATACACGCAACCCTAACTCAAAATGCCGGACATTTGAGGCATTTAAGAAACCCCGCCCGGACAGCCCCGCAAAAGAGGACATGGTCAGTCTACTTCAGGTCATTGTAGCACTAAACCAGCGAGTGTAATAAAAAATGTATACAAAGTTAAATGTGCAAAAAGCATTTCTGTGGAAGTCATTCAAAATATTTTTTACATTTCCATTCAATGCATACTTGGTCAACAGCCGTACAGGTCACACTGAGGGTGGCCGTATAAACAACTTAAACACTGTTACAAATAGGCACCACACTGTGAACCCACACCAAAAAAGTATGAAAAACAAATTTCGGGAGAACATCTGCACCGTAACACAACATAAACACAACATTACATATACCCAGAATCCCTTGCAGCACTAACTCTTCCGGGATGCTACAATATACACTCCCCGCTACCCCCTAACTTAAACCCTGACTCTGCCCAGCCCCACCCTCTTCAACCTCCTCATGCACTCCCTGTCCCAAATTCCAAGCTGCTGTTTTGAGGCATGTTGAAAAAAATAATGCACTTTGTGACTTCAATAATAAATATGGCAGTGCCATGTTGGCATTTTTTTCCATAACTTGAGTTGATTTATTTTGGAAAACCTTGTTACATTGTTTGATGCATCCAGCGGGGCATCTCAACCAAATTAGGCATAATAATGTGTTAATTCCACGCCTTTATATTTCGATATCTCTATCGGTAATTAAGAGTTTGACAATATCGGAATATCGGCTTTCGGCAAAAAAGCCATTATCAGACATCTCTAACTTACACCAACTTTATTGATCCACAAGGGAAGTTGTTCCACACATTAGCTCAATTACAAAGGATGGAAAGGACAATGCACACAAGGGCTCAAAAAGAGGGTGGAAACCAAAGTTATAGACTAAAAATGTACCATAGTAGCAATATAAAATATAACATATTAATTAAATTTTCCTGAAGTAACTCTCCTTAAGGAACCAATAAAGTACTATCTATATGTAATATTTACATATTATATACACAGTCTGTACCCTTATTTTTTAGCACTTTTTGAATCTGCACTGCAACCACATCATTTTCCTATTGTGGAATAAATAAAGTAGACATGTCCGATAATTGCTTTTTTGCCCATATCCAATATTCCGATATTGTTCAACTACCAATTCCGATATCAACCGATACCGATACATACAGTCGGTAGGTTAATGATGTACACACCATCACTTTTTCTCTTGTAGACATAGTACCAAATGAGATATGTTTTGATTGCTGAAGCGGGTTTATTGAATATTAAATGCGCCGGAAAATAGGCCGTTTTGTACACTGTTGATGGGGGTCAATGCACAGTAGTGTGCAAGTGTGTTTCTGTATAGTACCTCTAGCTCTATCCATGTGGTGACATAAATTACGGTATTTTAAAGGGGGGAGGTCGGATGTGTAGGACATCACTGAAAGCCTAGGTGAGAAATGCACGGCCCGCCACTAAGTACTTGATAGTTTTGGTTTAGGTTGAAATGTTAGCCTAATATCATTTATCACTTAGCTCCACGTAACAGAGAAAGCACGAGCATGGCTGTCAATTTTTTATTTTGTTTTAAGAGAGAAACTGTCTTTATATTGTTTATGTTGATAGAGTAATACAGGTGTGTTAGATATAGTTCACTGCGATGAGGTGGCGACTTGTCCAGGGTGTACACCGCCTTCCGCCGGAATGCAGCTGAGATAGGCTCCAGCGGACCCAAAAGGAACAAGCAGTAGAAAATGGATGGATGGATGGATGGATGGATATACCGTATTTCCTTGAATTGCCGCAGGGCATATAGTATGCACCTGTTTTGAATTACTGCCGGGTCAAACTCGCTTCGCAAAATAATTAGTGCATGCTTAGTATTACCATCGAGTCCAACTCGTGACACTTCCCCTGTCATCATTTTCAAAATGGAGGAGGCTGATTTCAATACCGATAATTTGAAATAGCATAAAGGGAAGAAGATTAAGAGCTATTCAGTAGGATTTAAGGTCCAAGCTTACATCACACTCCATTTTTTACTGCATGCCTTTGGTAAGTGCCGGAGTGAGAAGAGGTTTTAAAATAATTAGCGCATGCTTACTTTTACCGCATGCCTTTGGTAAGCGCAGGAGTGAGAAGAGGTTTTAAATTAATTAGCGCCCCTGTGGCAATTGAAGGAAATACAGGTATGTTAGAAATAGTTCACTGCGATGAGATGGCGACTTGTCCAGGCTGTACGCCGCCTTCCGCCCGAATCCAGCTGAGATAGGCTCCAGGGACCCCAAAAGGAACAAGCGGTAGAAAATGGATGGATGGATGGATAGATATAGTTCAAACATTGTCTGTATATATTTTCTATAACATTGTAAAATAGCATTTAGCTGCTAGTTTACTTGGAAGATAAAACATGTCTTTTTAGAGTGAAATTAGTCTTTTGTTATTAAAAAACAAAAAGGTTCATGTAGGCATTTGTGACATTTTCATGTAATCATCTTATCCTAGCACCACAAGACAGTATCTGACATGTCTGATGTCATGTCTTGGAGCTATTTCTATATCACAGAGGATCAGATTTTAATCTCAACACTTTCCCACTTCAATCGGTACCGACGGCATGCAGGGTGGAGCCCGGGAAGGGGGCAAAGGAGGACACAACATGAAGAATTTCTGATGTACGTCTGCCAAAAAAAGACCAGATCACATCTCTCACACATAAGAAATTGCAAGAAGTCAATAAAAAGCCAATGCATGCTTAAAGTCGAGCTGGATGACGGATACAAATCAATTCAAATACTTCAAAGATGCCTTTATATCAGGGGTCTCAGACATGCGGCCCGTGGACCAACTGTGGTCTCGAGACGTTAATTTGCGGCCCCCACCTTAATATCAAAGTTTAATGTTAGTGCGGCCCGCAAGTTTAATATGAATGGCGCTTGACACTGTTGTGTTATTTGGTTCCAAAATGGCTCTTTCAACGTTCTGAGTTGCCTACCCCTGCGTTAGTGGAAAAGCGGCAAATGAGTGAAAGCGACAGGGACGTTGCCATGGAGACGAGGGTTTTCTTACGTGCCTGGCTGCAGTCACACCGCGACACCTGTCCGTCAGTAATAACAGTACCCGATAAACTGGACCAATTCAAACCGTTATTTTTTTTATTTAATATTGTTTAATTTGCATTGCCTTACACGATGAACACTACATATACTTCTATATGACGCCGGATATCACTCCGGGAGCCTTCACTTTTTTGCGTTCGCTATCTCGCTATTATCTGCTGACCGCCGTGTTGCTGTAGGGAGGAAAAGCAAAACGACACACATCGCGGAAATAACTTTATTCTCCGTGTGTCGGCTACATACAAATATATTCCACATCCCCAAACATGTCTTTCTCAAAGCCTGCAGTGAAGAGAAAGGTTAATGATGAGCAAAGACAATTCCAGGAAAAGTGTGAGATGCAATATTTCTTTGTTGAGCACAGGTACACCCGACGTGTCTTATTTGCACAGAGAAAGTTGCGGTGCACGAAGAATACAATTTAAAACGTCAGTATACAACTAGACATGCTGAGGAGTATGCAACATTTTTTTAAAGAAATCTTTTCTTGCAGCCCAGCCTCACCCAGACTCTGCATCCAGTGGCCCCCAGGTGAATGGAGTTTGAGACCAGCTGCTTTATATGAAAGATGATATGGAAAAATCAACTGAACAAATTCATAATCAAACTGTCCACATGCATTTATTATTTAACTGTGTATTGACAAGAAATTAACATGCATTTAACACTGTAGTGCGTGGGCATCAAACTCTGGCCCGCGGGCCAAATTTGGCCCGCCGTGTAATTTCATTTGGCCCTTGAGGCAATTTCAAATTAACATAAGAACCGGCCCCGCGGTGCCTCTGTAACACCGCGTTCACTACTAATACTCATACTTACTAACTCTCCCGATTTTCCCGGGAGACTCCCGAAGTTCAGTGCCCCTCCCGAAAATCTCCCGGGGTAACCAATCTCGCGAATTTCTCACGATTTCCACCGGACAACAATATGGGGGGCATGCTTTAAAGGGACTGCCTTTAGCGTCCTATACAACCTGTCGTCACGTCCGCTTTCCCTCCATACAAACAGCGTGTCGGCCCAGTCACAAAGCATATGCGGATGAGGGTGACCGTATAAACAACTTTCACACTGTTACAAATATGCGCCACACTGTGAACCCACACCAAACAAGAAGGACAAACTCATTTCGGGGGAACATCCGCACCGTAACACAACATAAACACAACAGAACAAATACCCAGAATCCCTTGCTGCACTAACTCTTCCGGGACACTACAATATACACCCACCTGCTACCACCAAACCCTGCCCACCTCATTATTGTTTTTTTTTTTTTTCAAATCCATTAGCCTGTGGAAAAAGCTAATGTTGATATTTACCCCAGAAGGCTGTAAATAGAAAAGAGGCATTCATTTTTTTATTTAAATTGTATTTAAATTGATGTTTTTCATTTGTTTTTTGAAAGTTGATTTTGAACTATTAAGTTATATGAGTGTTGCTTGTTCCATATTCAGTGTTAAAGCAAATCAGTGTAGCAAACTGAGCAATAATTAACATTTTATTCATGCACTTTCTCTTGCTACTTCAAGGCTTGCATGTTTGATTCATTCATTATTGTTGTTTTATTTTCAAATTTATTATTAGCCTGTGGAATAACTTTATTTTGATATTTAGTTCAGAAGGCTGCAAATAGATAAGAGGCATTAAATTTGTATTTCCATTTTATTAGATATGCCATTGATTTTTTTTTTAATTATCATTTGAAACTCCATTTTACATGTCACTATAAAGGTATATAAGCCTTGCTTGTTTAATATTCAATGCAAAACTTGTTTGGGTCCCTATTAAAAGGTAAATTTGTTCAACCTTGGCCCGCGGCTTTGTTCAGTTTTAAATTTTAGCCCACTCTGTTTTTGAGTTCGACACCCCTGCTATAGTGGATGAAGTGCATGGTGGGCATATTTAAACAACACCATTAGTGATTCCCAGAGCCCAAAAAAGTCTGCGGGCTATAGAGCGGTTTCCGTTCGGGCTCCAGTACTCTGGAATGCCCTCCCGATAACAGTTCGAAATGCTACCTCAGTAGAAGAATTTAAGTCTCACTTTAAAACTCATTTGTATACTCTAGCCTTTAAAAAGACCCCCTTTTTAGACCAGTTGATCTGCCGTTTCTTTTCTTTTTCTCCTCTGTCCCACTCTCCCTTGTGGAGGGGGTCCGGTCCGGTGGCCATGGATGAAGTACTGCCTGTCCAGAGTCGGGACCCAGGATGGACCGCTCGCCTGTGTATCGACTGGGGACATCTCTGCCCTGCTGATCCGCCTCCGCTTGGGATGGTTTCCTGTTTGCTCCACTATGGACGGGATTCTCGCTACTGTGTTGGATCAACTTTGGACTGTACTCTCACGGTTGTGTTGGATCCACTATGGATTGAATTTTCACAGTATCATGTTACACCCGCTCGACATCCATTGCTTTCGGTCCCCTAGGGGGGGTTGCCCACATATGCGGTCTTCTCCAAGGTTTCTCATAGTCATCATTGTCACTGTCACCGACATCCCACTAGGGTGAGTTTTTCCTTGTGGGCTCTACCGAAGATGTTGTTGTGGTTTGTGTTGTGGTTTGTGCAGCCCTTTGAGACACTAGTGATTTAGGCCTATATAAATAAACATTGATTGATGACCATTAGGCAACATTGACCATATTTGACATTTGAGCCATGGGCTCCCTCAACAAACTATTATCCAAAGACATAGAGTAGGAAATGTGATACAAATCATCCAAATTTACACTCCTGAGCGCGCTCTGAGGTCCGAGAGCCAGCTCCAGCTCGTGGTGCCCAAGACCAGACTTAAAACCAGGGGAGACAGGGCCTTCTCTGTGGTTGGCCAAAAACTCTGGAACTCGGCCCCTCCATGTTAGAACTGCTCCCACTGTGGAGTGTTTTAAGTCTTGTCTTAAGACCCACTTTTATTCTTTGGCTTTTAACACTGCGTGAGTTGTGTGGTCTTCTGTGTTTTCTGTGTTTTTTTTATTTTTATTTCTATGTATTGTTTTGGTTTTACCCTTTAAAATCATTTTAACCATATTTATTTTGATATTGTTTTTATATTGTTTTTATTTTTTATTCAGTCATTACTGGAGCTCAGGATAATATTTGAATATTGTTTTTAATATTGTTATGCAGCACTTTGGAAACATTTATGTTGTTTAAATGTGCTATACAAGTAAAGTAGATTGGATTGAATGTAATGTTATTTTATTAGAGCAAAAATGCATCTTGTTGAAAAAGATTTTTATTTTTTTATTTTATGAACCTTTATTTATAATACGCAACATTTATATACAATCGAGAAATAAAAATAATCAAAACAAGTACAGAAACAGAAGCCAGGGTGTTGTTAATTGATCCATCCATCTATTCCCTTTTGTGGGGGGCGCTATCTCAGCTACAATTGGGTGGAAGGCGGGCACACCCTGGACAAGTCACCATTCATGACAGGTTGTAAATTCAATAAAAAAACTAAAATAGAATTATACATACATATATATATATATGTATGTATGTGTATATGTGTATATATATGTGTATATGTATATATATGTATGTATATATATATATATATGTATATATGTGTCTGTATATGTATATATATATATATATATATATGTGTGTATATGTATATATGCATATATATATGTATATATGTGTATATGTATATATATTATTTTTAAAGGCACAAAAACACTTATTAACACTTAATCAATAGTATAATGAGGTTGGAAAGATAAAAATCCTTTTAAAAATTGTATTTTGCATTCTGTCATTTAAAGCGAAATGTCAATGAGTGTGACGTCATCAGGATGCGACAACTCTAGTTCACTTTGGAAACCGTAACACTTTGTATCTAAAAGTCTCCATTCTCTATATGGAGGTAACCCAATTTGATATTAATTGGTTAAAAGCAATACAAAATAGGTAAAAAGTAAGAAAGCTAAAAATATCTATTTTTACTACCTATGCTGTGAGAAAGAGGGCTCCATGCTGCGTTGAAATACCTCAGAAATCTGTAAACGAAGGGAATAACGTCAAACGCGAACAACCTCTTTTGGATAGACTGCACGCATTATTGATGTCATTGCATTTAAAGTACAATATAAAGACATGTATGTCGTAGCTATAGTCTCACCGAAGCGGCCAAAGATGACGAATTGTAAGATGTCCGAGTGCATGCGAATGCAACAGCAATTCATCCAATTCAGACAACTGAACACAAAAAAACGTTACATTATTATTAAAAAACAAACACACAACCAAACTTATTCCAGTGTTCGTTTAACTGGTGTTGTATATCTAATTTTTATTGTTGCGATTATAATGTTAACCCTTACCTGTGGAGCCCGGACTAACCGCTAGGGGTGCTGTCATCCGCCAACTTTAAAATAAGGGTTCGTCGAAGAAGAGCGGCCCTGAGGCATGGCGGCTGTCAGTTTGTAATGAGCCAGCGAAACCACAACAAAGTCCTGCAATTCCAACTAATCGCATTTACACCACAATTGTGGACACTCTGCCGTCAAAATGCAGATTACGTTGAAAACTCTGCAACAGCAGACGTTCAAAATCGACATTGACGAAGAGGAGACGGTAAGATTGGGCCATGGAGGGAATGGGAGTTATCTTTGAAGCCTTTCACTGTTTACAATGTATCTGTTTTGGCTGCTTTCAATCTTAAAGGCCTACTGAAACCAACTACTACCTACCACGCAGTCTGATAGTTTATATATCAATGATAAAATATTAACATTGCAACACATTTAGTTTACTAAATTGCAATTTTAAATTTCCCGAGAAGTGTCGTGGTGAAAACGTCGCGGTATGATGACGCGTGCGTTTGACGTCACCGGTTGTAGCGGACATTATTTTCCAGCCCGATTGAAGCTATAAGTAGTCTGCTTTAATCGCATAATTAAACAGTATTCTGGACACTGTGTTGCTAAATCTTTTGCAATTTGTTCAATTAATAATGGAGAAGTCAAAGCAGAAAGATGGAGGTGGGAAGCTTTTAGCCTTTAGCCACAACAACACAGCCGGTGTTTCCTTGTTTGAAATTCCCGAAGATTAAGCTTTACTATGGATCAGAGCGGTCAAGCGAACATGGATCCCGACTACATGTCAACCGGCAATTTTCGGTGAGAAAATTGTGGTAATAAGTCGCCTCTTACCGGAGACATCAGCGGAGCTTCCGTCCTGCTGCAGCTGCCGTGACTTCCCTCTGAGACTCTGGCGTCAACACACCCGTGGCCACACCTCTCTGACTTTCAGGTACTATTTAATCTCACTAAAACACTAGCAACACAATAGGGAGATAAGGGATTTTCCAGAATTATCCTAGTAAATGTGTCTAATAACATCTGAATCGCTACCACTGCAATCGCCTTTTTTTTCTAGTCCTTCACTGTAAATTTCCTTATCCGCAAATCTTTAATCCTCGCTCAAATTAATGGGGAAATTGTCGCTTTCTCGGTCCGAATAGCTCCAGCTGCTGCTGGCTATGATTGTAAACAATGTGAGGATGTGAGGAGCCCTACAACCCGTGACGTCACGCGCACATCGTCTGCTACTTCCGGTACAGGCAAGGCTTTTTTATTAGCGACCAAAAGTTGCGAACTTTATCGTCGATATTCTCTACTAAATCCTTTCAGCAAAAATATGGCAATATTGCGAAATGATCAAGTATGACACATAGAATGGACCTGCTATCCCCGTTTTAACTAAGAAAATTTCATTTCAGTAGGCCTTTAACATTTTTCTATACCAGGGGTCGGCAACCTTTACCACTCAAAGAGCCATTTTGACCCGTTCCACAAAGTAAAGAAAAACATGGGAGCCACATATGAAATAATACTGCATACAGAGTTTTTTTTGCTTTGTGCTATGTATAAACCAGGAAACCAGGGGACTCAGACACGAGGCCCGCACCTTAATATGAAAATGTAATGTTAGTGTGGCCCGCGAGTTTTATATGAATGCCGCTTGACCGCGTCACACCTGCCAACCCTCCCAATTTTCCCGGGAGGCTCTCGAATTTCAGAGTAATTATTCTCTCGAATGTACTCTGGTGTTCACCCAATTAACAATAATAAAGGCGTACAATGATGGCACTACCGTTAGCGCCCTCTACAGCTTGTACAAATAGCTTGCCAGCCCAAAGAATTGTTTGACGAGCCTATTGCAGACACACGTTATAGACTGCAAGGCATCCTTATTCAACAGCAATACAGGTTACACTGAGGGTGGCCGTTTAAACAACTTTAGCACTCTTACTAATATGCGCCACACTGTGAACCCACACCAAACAAGAATGACAAACACATTTCAGGAAAAACATCCGCACTATAACACAACATAAACACGACAGAACAAATACCGTATTTTTCGGATTATAAGTCGCAGTTTTTTTCATAGTTTGGTCAGGGGTGCGACTTATGCTCAGGAGCGACTTCTGTGTGAAATTATTAACATATCAAAATTATTAAAATATCAAATAATATTATTTAGCTCATTCACTTAAGAGACTAGACCAGTGGTTCTTAACCTTGTTGGAGGTACCGAACCCCAACAAGTGAAGTGAAGCGAATTATATTTATATAGCGCTTTTCTCAAGTGACTCAAAGCGCTTTACATAGTGAAACCCAATATCTAAGTTACATTTTTAAACCAGTGTGGGTGGCACTGGGAGCAGGTGGGTAAAGTGTCTTGCCCAAGGACACAACGGCAGTGACTAGGATGGTGGAAGCGGGAATCGAACCTGCAACCCTCAAGTTGCTGGGACAGCCGCTCTACCAACCGAGCTATACCAACCGAGCTATACCCACAGTTTCATATGCGCTTTCACCGAACCCTTTAGTGAAAAATAAAATGTTTTCTTTTTTTCAAATTCAAGACAAAGTTATGTTTTTGGTAACATTTTAGTATGGGGAACATATTCTAAGTAACAAAGACTTAATTTAGAGTTATTTGGACACTAGGGGAACATATTTTAAGTAACAAAGACTTAATTTAGAGCTATTTGGTTAGGGTTAGGGTCGGGGTTAGAGTTATTTGGTTAGGGTTAGGGTTATAATAAGGCCATGCTGAATAAGGCATTAATAAGTAATTAATAATGACTAGTTAGGAGCCAATATGTTACTAATTTGCATGTTAATAAGCAAGTAATTAATGGTGAATATGTCCCCCATACTAAAGTGTTACCATGTTTTTTTTTACCGGTGCACAAAATGAACCGTGAATGAACATCACCTTGTTCAAACAACGAAACTAAGACAGTGCGTAAACTCACAACAAATTACACGCCTGCAAATCAGTCAGCTGTTGCCGTATCCATAATACGCCGATAGGGAGAAGTTTGTATTTCCACGATGAGTCGGGTGTGTTTTGACCTCCGCCTAACCCCTGAGGCCGACTCACCAAACCCCTAGGGTTCGATCGAACCCAGGTTAAGAACCACTGGATTAGAGGTAAAAGATTTCATGGGATTTATGGATTAGGAGTGACAGATTGTTTGGTAAACGTATAGCATGTTCTATACTTTATAGTTATTTGAATGACTTTTACCATAATATGTTACGTTAACATACCAGGCACCTTCTCAGTTGGTTATTTATGCGTCATATAACGTACACTTATTCAGCCTGTTATTCATTATTCGTTATTTATTTTAATCTGCCTTTGAAATGTCTATTCTTGGTGTTGGGTTTTATCAAATAAATTTCCCCCAAAAATGCGACTTATACTCCAGTGCGACTTATATGTTTTTTTTCCTTCTTTATTATGCATTTTCGGCAGGTGTGACTTATACTCCGGAGCGACTTATACTCCAAAATATACGGTACCCAGAATACCCAGCTACCACCAACCCAACCCCTCCCCCGGCCTTACCCCTCCGTGCGTCGGTTGAGGTGGGAGGGGTTGGGTTGGTGGTAGCTGGGTATTCTGGGTATTTGTTTTGTCGTGTTTATGTTGTGTTATAGTGCGGATGGATGTTCTCCTGAAATGTGTTTGTCATTCTTGTTTGGCGTGGGTTCACAGTGTGGCGCATATTAGTAAGAGTGTTAAAGTTTATATCACAACCCTCAGTGTGACCTGTATGGCTGTTGAACAAGTGTGCCTTGCAGTAGCGTATGCGTTCAGATAGACGTCGCATCCAAAATGTGACCGGCCAGCCGGCACGCAGATTGCATGGTGAAAATCCTGGCGCGATGACATGTAGAAAAGGTGTTAGAGGCGTTGTCATCACGGCACGCCCTCAAAGTTGATGTCTGGGTGAAAATCTAAAAGTGTTTACCCGGGAGATTTATGTTAGAAACATTAAAATTTGGAAATCTACCTGAGTCCGGGCGATCGGCAAGTATGCGGCTGAGCCACATCAGAGTGGTCGAAAAGCTGCATGCGGCTCCGGAGCTGCAAGTTGCTGACCCGTGTTCTATACAAAAATATGCAAGTTCTGTTTAAAAAGTCATGGGAATCTATATTAATGTGGAGTTGCTATGGTTGACTAGACTGAAAAGTGATCAGTATTTAGCCATAGCCCACTACTTCCTAATATTATGTCACCCCATATTAAAATTATTATTGTTTACCTATGAATCAGTCACAAATCCTGCAAAAAAGGCCCACAAATAGCTAAATAGAAATATGCTATTTGGATGACTGGTTCAAGGTTTTTTTCATGACTCTTCAACTTTCATTTTATGACTTTTAAGTACACTTTGGACCGCAGTTCATGCAACACCATTATTTTGCAATATGTTTACAGTGGTTGGGGTTTATATTTAGTTGTTTTTTTCTATACTCAGATGAAAACAAAATGACAGTGTTCAATGTGGTTGTTTTATTGCAGTGGTTCTCAAATGGGGGTACACGTACCCCTGGGGGTACATGAAGGTATGCCAAGGGGTACGTGAGATTATTTAAAAATAGCAACAATTCAAAAATCCTTTATAAATACGGTGGGGCAAAAAAGTATTTAGTCAGCCACCGATTGTGCAAGTTCTCCCACTTAAAATGATGACAGAGGTCTGTAATTTTCATCATAGGTACACTTCAACTGTGAGACACAGAATGTGAAAAAAAATCCAGGAATTCACATTGTAGGAATTTTAAATAATTTATTTGTAAATTATGGTGGAAAATAAGCATTTGGTCAACCATTCAAATCTCTCACTGATGGAAGGAGGTTTTGGCTCAAAATCTCACGATACATTCATTTTTCATTAACACGGACGGATCAATCGTCCTGTCCCCTTAGCAGAAAAACAGCCCCAAAGCATGATGTTTCCACCCCCATGCTTCACAGTAGGTGTGGTGTTCTTGGGATGCAACTCAGTATTCTTCTTCCTCCAAGCACGACGAGTTGAGTTTATACCAAAAAGTTCTATTTTGGTTTCATCTGACCACATGACGTTCTCCCAATCCTCTGCTGTATCATCCATGTATCCATTTTGGTAGAAACTCAACTCGTCGTGTTTGGAGGAAGAAGAATACTGAGTTGCATCCTAAGAACACCATACCTACTATGAAGCATGGGGGTGGAAACATCATGCTTTGGGGCTGTTTTTCTCCTAAGGGGACAGGACGATTGATCCGTGTTAAGGAAAGAATGAGTGGGGCCATGTGTCGTGAGATTTTGAGCCAAAACCTTCTTCCATCAGTGAGCGCTTTGAATGGTTGACCAAATACTTATTTTCCACCATAATTTACAAATAAATTCTTTAGCCAAAACCTTTTTCCATCAGTGAGCGCTTTGAATGGTTGACCAAATACTTATTTTCTACCATAATTTACAAATAAATTCTTTAAAATTCCTACAATGTGAATTCCTGGATTTTTTCCCCCACATTCTGTCTCACAGTTGAAGTGTACCTATGATGAAAACTACAGACCTCTGTCATCATTTTAAGTGGGAGAACTTGCACAATCGGTGGCTGACTAAATACTTTTTTGCCCCACTGTATATTTATTGAATAGTACTTCAACAAAATATGAATGTAAGTTCATTAACTGTGAAAAGAAATGCAACAATGCAATATTCAGTGTTGACAGTTAGATTTTTTTGTGGATCTATGCCATGAATATTGATGTTAAAGATTTCTTTTTTTGAAGAAATGTTTAGAATTAAGTTCATGAATTCAGGTGGATGGATCTCTATTACAATCCCCAAAGAGGGCACTTTAAGTTGATGATTACTTCTATGTGTAGAAATCTTTATTTATAATTGAATCACTGGGGATAGGTTGATAAATGTGAGTGTGAAAGTTGTCTGTCTATCTGTGTTGGCCCTGCCATGAGGTGGCGACTTGTCCAGGGTGTACCCCGCCTTCCGCCTGATTGTAGCTGAGATAGGCGCCAGCGCCCCCGCCACCCCAAAAGGGAATAAGCGGTAGAAAATGGATGGATGGATGAATCACTTGTTTATTTTTCAACAAATTTTAGGTATTTTTATATCTTTTTTTCCAAATAGTTAAAGAAAGACCACTACAAATGAGCAATATTTTGCACTTTTATACAATTTAATAAATCAGAAACTGATGACATAGTGCTGTATTTTACTTCTTTATCTCTTTTTTTTCAACCAAAAATGCTTTGCTCTAATTAGGGGTTACTTGAATTAAAAAAATGTTCATAGGGGATACATCACTGAAAAAAGGTTGAGAACCACTGCTTTTTTTGTGATGGTAAATTTTTTGTAATGTGTTACAAATGATAAGCTAACTTTACTGTCCTGATTTCCATTTCAGGTGACAACATTAAAAAAGCGAATTGAACAAGAGAAGGGATTGGACGATTTTCCTGTTGCCGGGCAAAAACTAATTTATGCTGGTATTTATTTCATGAACTATTTTACCTTACTTCATATGTAATCATTTTTTTCAAGCAGGGGTGCCCAAACCTTTTCCCCTGAGCCATCCTGGAACCAGAAACAATCAATCAATCAATGTTTATTTATATAGCCCTAAATCACAAGTATCTCAAAGGACTGCACAAGCCACGACGACATCCTCGGTACAGAGCCCACTTAAGGGCAAGGAAAAACTCAACCCAGTGGGATGTCAATGAAAAGTATTTTTATGTCGCATGCTTTTTTTGTCAAAACTTTTTAAAAGGAAAAAGACAAAATATGCAATATTTTCGCCTCATAAAAGTTTTGAAAAAAAATTGCTATATTAGTTTTACTTTCAATGTTTGAAATCATTGGATCAACTTCAGGTCTGTCCGTCAATTATAAGTTCTTCAAATAAAATACAAGTTTTAAAATGAAAACTGCCAACATGGCAGTTTTTTTGTTATTAGTGTCAATATTGCAACATGTTTTCGTCACATTACACCTGCTTGCTCTTTTATTCCACTTTTCTGGGGGTGGGGGGCTATACTTTTAAAATGTGTTGTTAAAAAAATTATGCCCGCATTTTGGCCACCCCTGACAGCGTGTTTTTGTTTATTTATTCTTTGTTTATACTTACTCTTTGTTTATCTATACTTTACTATTTATATGGGCAGCACGGTGGCACAAGGGGGTAGTGTGTATGCCTCACAATAAGAAGATCCTTGGTTGAATTCTGGGCACTGGGTTTTTCTGTGTGGAGTTTGATATTTAAGAATCAATTGCATGTTCTCCCCGTGACTGCGTGGGTTCCCTACGGGTAGTCCAGCTTCCTCCCACCTCCAAAGACAAGCACCTGGGGATAGGTTGATTGGCAACACTAAATGGTCCCTAGTGTGTGAATGTGAGCGTGAATGTTGTCTGTCTATCTGTGTTGGCCCTGCGATGAGGTGGCGACTTGTCCAGGGTGTACCCCGCCTTCCGCCCAAATTCAGCTGGGATAGGCTCCGGCGACCCCGAGCAGGACAAGCGGTAGAAAACGGATGAATGGACTTTACTCTATTTTACAATATTGGTTTACTTGATTATAATATCGATCTAATTTGATACATTAGCCTTTATTGTAGTATTCATGGGAAAATCATGATCAATTATCTTTGATTTTGTCCCCAGGTAAAATCCTCAGCAATGACTCCGCCCTCAAAGAATACAAAATTGATGAGAAGAACTTTGTTGTTGTCATGGTGACAAAGGTTTGTTGCTTTTCGTTTTTTAGTAAGAAAGGTCTGCGGAGAGACACTTTGTGATCTTTTTGTTTGTCGACAGAAAAACATTTTGCTCCTGAAACAATCATTAAACTTGTTTTATGTGTTGGTACAACTTATTTTACAGCACCTCAAATTCAAACTGCACTTAAATGTATTTTCATTTAATATAAGATACAACATTTGAGTTTTCAAAACACCACAATCTGGGTCACCATTTGTTTGCCCAAGCACAGGTGAGAAGCACTGATGCATACACGTAATTCAAGAATACAAATAGTAATTTACCATTTAAAAATGTTGTGTAGTAAATGTTAACTGTATTTCGATACTTTTTTAAGTAACAAAAAATCTTACGTTACTTTAAACATGTTTCTTGTTGCAAGTTTGTCGTTAAATAAAATTGTGAACATCCTCGACAACTTGTGTTTTAGTAGTAAGGAAACAAAAGCTCTTATTTTAGCTGCTGATGTATGCAGTAACATATTATGTCATTTTCCATTTTATTACTTTTGTCAAAATTATTATGGATAAGTGGTAGAAAATGAATTATTAATCAACTTGTTCATTTACTGTAATATCTGCTTACTTTCTCTTTTAAAATGTTCTGTCTACACTTCTGTTAAAATGTAATAATCACTTAGTCTTGTGTTGTTTGATACTTTACATTAGTTTTTGATGATACCACAAATTTAGGTATCAATCCGAAACCAAGTAGTACCAGGATCATACATTGGTCATACTCAAAGTCCTCATGTGTCCAGAGTTTATAAACATAACATAAATTAAAAAAATAAAACGTAAAAAAGATTTTTTGACGCTAAAAAATATCGATGTAATAGATTATAGGAGCCACTATATACGCTCCCGTTCTTGGTATCATTACAGTTGATGTTAGGTGTAAATCCGACTTTGCCGTTTGTTTACATTTTGACGCCGGTGAGCTACGGTGTGTAGTGAAGCATGTTTAGCTATTCCTCATCCTGCAGGTATGATACTTGTAAGAAACTTACTTTGTCGCCATGGAGGTAAGGATTAGTGATTAAGAAGTAGCTAAAACACTGCCAACTGGGGGTGGATTTTAGCCGCTAGCTGGCTAGCCATGTCTCTTCCTGAGGCTGTTTCAGTGTTATAATTTCACCTTTATTGTTAGTTTTTAAGCCAAAATGCGTCCGTTCTCCCTTTTCTGTCTACACACTGTGTCTGCTTGTAAGTACTCAGTGATTGTGCGCTGTCGAACATGCTCCTTTCCTCATAAATCAGCAATGACGCGATATGACGATGACAGGGGGCAGGGCGTGGGGGACCAGTACCCTTTAGAGACGGTGTAGTACCGAATATGATTCATTAGTATCGCGGTACTATACCAGTATAGGTATACCGTACAACCTTAGGAGGAAGTATGAAGAAAGGCAATATTATTTTATAAATATGTCCGCAATGCGTACATGTTTGGATTTCAAACTTCCGGTACTTATTGGGATTCATAATAAACAAAAACAGGAACCATCGGGTAAGAATCGTTGGTTTTGCATATAAGGTCCCCTTTAATAAAACATTAGCATGGTCTCACAACATAGACTAATGCAACTTTATCAGAACCCTAATGACCCGAACTCATTCAATTGCAACCAATCTATACGCATTATTTACCAGCATTCGTACAAATAAAAGCCTGCTATAAAAACAGCCGTTACTTCAAATAAATGCCTGTTACTCTCTGCACTTGAGTAAACAATCCACCCACTAATGTAATTAAGGATTATTGCTGATCAGTTCCCCCTGTCCAAAGGCAAAACCCAGTAACTCAATTTTGGTCAAAACTGAGCTGATAATAATTTTGGAGTTCCTAGGTGATATGTTTTACATTAGTGTATGCGATATTGTAATTTGTTCCGTAAGTAAGCTGTTACGCACATGGCAGGACCTAGCAACTACCACATAACCGCGTAGATACAACAGAAAAACCTAGTATCTCAAGGGACCAATCGGAGCTTCTTCGTCAGTCGCCTTATTGTCTTTAATGGGACATTTGCACGAATGGGGGCCGACGGTCAACCTGATTATGTGATATTATGGCACGAGGGGATATTTGGAAGATTGGCCCAGGACGTTTCAAGCGCCTTCATTAGATGTATTGTTCTTGATTCTTCCCCTTGCATACTCTTTTGGGCAGATAACTGTGGAGGTCAAAATAAAAACTGGACGCTGTACACGGCTCTTGCCCAATGTGCAAACGCAGAATGGGGCCCACCCGAGATTGTGATAAAATATCTGGAGAAAGGGCACACGTTCATGAGAGCAGATTCAATCCATGGCTCAATCGGCAAGAAAATGAAAGCTCAAGAAAACATCTATATGTTTGATGACTTTGTAAATCTTTGTAAGACAGCATCGAGATAGATTGGTTTTCCTTTGTTTTCTCAAAATCAGCTAGAAGTGAGTTACTAGGTTTTGCTTTTGGACAGGCGAGTTGGGACCAGTTGCGTTTACTAATGCTGTTTTATTTTTGTGTCCTAATGATGGACGTGTAGCCTAAAAAGGGCCCAGCTGCCACTAAGCCGTCCTCCTCATTCAGCACCGAGGCACCTGTGACGACGACGCCCACATCACAGGCGCCCACAGAGCGTGTTCCGGCTGATGGCCAACCAGATGCAAGGCGACCTGCCGCTGCCTTCCCCACGCCTCTTTCTGTCGGGTAATAGCGTGATAATAGTCTGATTTTGATCTGTGACATGGACGATCATCTCCTTTCTCGTGCAGAAGCTTGGATGCTTCCATGAACTTAATTGAGGAAGCAGGTTCAAATCTCGGTAAGGCCACAGTGCTCTTAATTTTTACTTTTGCTCTGTCAAAAATGTACCTGATTGCCGAGGTGTGCTCGTAGTGACAGGCACATCGTACGACGCCATGGTGACCGAGATGATGCTCATGGGCTACGAGAGGGAGCAGGTAGTGGCGGCTCTGAGAGCGAGCTTTAACAACCCAGACCGGGCTGTGGAGTACCTGCTCTCGGTAAAAACCTACACTTCTCTGACAGTAAAGGCAGAAATGTTGTGCTTGATGTCAATTTACTGCATTGTGTTCAGTATCCAACAAAAGTTAGCACACCCCTTATGTTTCAGCAACCATTTTTAATAAGTGGTGTCCCGATGCAATCTTTCACTTTAGGTAAAATATCAATATTCCAGCTTTGAGTATTGGCCGATATCAGCATTAATCATAGCACATGCAACGTAGAAATACTTTTGACTTTATGTCAAAAGATACAGTCGCGATCAAAAGTTTGCATACACTTGTAAAGAACATAATGTCATGGCTGTCTTGAGTTTCCAATAATTTTTACGACTATTTTTTTTTGTGATAGAGTGATTGGAGCACATACTTGTTGGTCACAATTCATGAAGTTTGGTTCTTTTATGAATTTATTATGGGTCTACTGAAAATGTGACCAAATCTGCTGGGTCAAAAGTATACATACAGCAATGTTAATATTTGGTTACATGTCCTTTGTCAAGTTTCACTGCAATAAGGCGCTTTTTGTAGCCATCCACAAGGTTCTGGTTGAATTTTTGACCACTCCTCTTGACAAAATTGGTGCGGTTCAGCCAAATTTTTTGGGTTTCTGAAATTGACTTGTTTCTTCAGCATTGTCCACACATTTAAGTCAGGACTTTGGGAAGGCCATTCTAAAACCTTAATTCTAGCCTGATTTAGCCATTCCTTTACCACTTTTGACGTGTGTTTAAGGTCATTGCCTTGTTGGAACACCCAACTGCGCCCAAGACCCAACCTCCGGGGTGATGATTTTAGGCAATCCTCCTTTTTCATTGTCCCATTTACTCTCTGTAAAGCACCAGTTCCATTGTCAGCAAAAGAGACCCAGAGCCTAACGTCATGCATGGTGGTGGTAGTAGTATGCTCTGGGCCATGAACAAGTCCATGTCAAAAAAACAACAAATTTAGCTGAACCGCACCAATTTTGTCAAGAGGAGTGGTCAAAAGTTCAACCAGAACCTTGTGGATGGCTACAAAAAGCGCCTTATTGCAGTGAAACTTGCCAAGGAACATGTAACCAAATATTAACATTGCTGTATGTATACTTTTGACCCTGCAGATTTGGTCACATTTTCAGTAGACCCATAATAAATTCATAAAAGAACCAAACTTTATGATACTGAGCTAGCAAAACTAGTAAAATGGTGTAGAAATGCTAAAACATTTAAAAACACACAAAAGAAGGTAATGGCAGCACTGTGCTGACTGAATGAGCACTGAAGAGTGATCCGCCCTCCCACAATGGATGTGCTGCCGGACACATAATGGGTGGATGAAACATTTGTTCGTGCACCATGTTTGTATTAGTTCAGTGATTCGTAAATCGGACGTTCCTACAATAAGAGGTTCGTAAAAGGAGGTTTCACTGTACTGCATAATATTAATCTTTCATCCTCTGAATTTAAACATTTTCACTCTGTACCATTAGGAAATCCCAAGCAGAGACCAGGTCCAAGCCAGAGGCTCTGACGCTGCGTTTTCTTCACTGACTGGCGCTCTAAGTGGACCTACAGGGGATATAAGCGACCCGGTCAACTCTGACGCTTCAGAAGGTGCAGGTGAGAGGACTTTTGACTCTGCAGGAGCATCTGTCTTCATGGAGCATTTTGGATTTTGTCACGCTCTCAGGCAATCCGCTCAGCTTCCTAAGGAATCAGCCCCAGTTCTTTATGATGCGACAGTTGATCCAGCAGAACGCTGCACTGCTTCCCGCTCTGCTGCAGGAAATTGGCAGGGAAAACCCAGAGCTTCTGCAGGTAAACGATACATTAAACCTCCTTACCAACCAGCACTGTACAATGGAACTAAATTGAAGTCAAATACAATCAATCGGGCTTCACGGTGGCAAAGGGGTTAGTGCGTCTGCCTCACAATACGAAGGTCCTGCAGTCCTGGGTTTAAATCCAGGCTCGGGATCTTTCTGTGTGGAGTTTGCATGTTCTCCCCGTGAATGCGTGGGTTCCCTCCGGGTACTCCGGCTTCCTCCTACTTCCAAAGACATGCACCTGGGGATAGGTTGATTGGCAACACTAAAATTGGCCCTAGTGTGTGAATGTGAGTGTGAATGTTGTCTGTCTATCTGTGTTGGCCCTGCGATGAGGTGGCGATGTGTCCAGGGTGTACCCCGCCTTCCGCCCGATTGTAGCTGAGATAGGCGCCAGCGCCCCCCGCGACCCCAAAAGGGAATAAGCGGTAGGAAATGGATGGATGGATGGATACAATCAGTTACGGGGTTTGTCCCATGTAAAGCAATCAGGGACTCTGTCAATTTCAAAAAGTCAAATTTAAGACTTAGGTGTGATTAAAAATTACTAATTACACACCCATACTGACAAAAATGCAGCTCTGCAGGTGTTTGTGACATTTTGGCATATTTTGACATATACCTTTTTCGGATTGTTGACTTTTTTTTTTTTTTTTTTTCCATTCACTTTTTCCACAATGTTTTCAAAGCTGCTCTCTACAATAGCTCCAAATCCTGGTCCTGACCCGCAATAACGTTATTATATTTTTAAGACCTTTCACCATCCTATTTAAGACTTTCTGAAGGATTTTGAATTTTTAATACATTTTAAGGCTTTAAATTCAAATGATTGTATTTATGAATTTCTAAGACCCTGCAGGTACATAAGTAATGGACAAAGAAATGAGGTCCTATGATCAAACTACAGTGAAACCTCAATTTATGAGGTTTCTTGAACTGGTTTCTTTAATAAAGTTTGTACAGTGAATCAAATTTCTCCATAAAAAATGTAAATTTGAATAATGGGTTCCGGCCTAGACAAATGTCCATATTTTAGTGAATGTTTTATACACTTTGAACACACTATGGCGTGATATACTGTACTATGTATCAAACATTCATAAGGAGCTGATGGATCAACACTCTATTTCATAACAAGCCAAAACAACGACGACAAGCTTAACTGTCCTTTATGCGTTGCTCTGCCAACATGTGCACACACACAAAAGTCCCTTTGGTGCCCTCACAAATGATCAGAAATAACAACAATCCTTTACTTTAACCACCATATTGCTACAATAACACACACTTTAAAAGTAAAATCCACAATTATATTGTCGTTGACTAATAAGAAGTTGACAAGGGAAAGAAAGGAGCCGAGGGGCGGTCCGTGAGTTAAAGTTAAAGTACCAATGGTGGTCACACACACTAGGTGTGGTGAAATTTGTCCTCTGCATTTGACCCATCTCTTTGTCCACCCACTGGGAGGTGAGGGGAGCAGTGGGCAGCAGCGGTGGTTGCACCCAGGAATAATTTTTGGTGATTTAACCCCCAATTCCAACCCTTGATGCTGAGTGCCAAGCAGGAAGGTAATGGGTCCCATTTTTATAGTCTTTGGTATGACTCGGCCGGGGTTTGAACTCACAACCTACCGATCTCAGGGCGGACACTAACCACTAGGCGACTGAGTAGTGTGCGCTCTTAGAAGAGACCGCTGAATGAATGGCAGTGTTTTTTCCTCCGCTGTGATATAAGTCCGCTTTGGCGGATTTTTCCAGAAGAGTCTGGTTTCATCACAATCAAAAACTTTCTGTAGTACAAAGCCCGCTTCGTCAATCTCTTCAATACTCGCAAGCACATAATGGATGCCAGCGGAACACAAAATGAACAAAAGAAGCATTCGCACACACAGACATGGTTCGCACACATAGTTGGCCGGATCTAATAGTTAGGAAATAAAAGGTTCACAAAAAGAGGTTTTACTCTCCCTATTATAAAACCGTATTCAATGTACAAGGTAAGACTGTCTTTGACAAAAGATTTTCATAGTCGAATCTGATTAGATTTTGCCCAACGTCGACGATCAGTCCAGTTAATAGCAGACATTTTTTTGAGAGAAATGAACAGATGGCGGTTAGTGGTAGTGTATACTTACTGGTCACTAGGTGTCAGTAACGTCACATGGATGTCTCGAGTCGCGTATCGAGAGAGTATGGCCAACCCGGTTCCAGGTTATCTCCTCAATGATTTGTCCGAAGGCTTTCACGTGACTACAGGGTGCCTTGCTTTCTTTCCACCAACTTTGAGCTGATGCTATGTTAGTTTCTCAAAGTGTAAAAATGCCATGTTGTCCAGAATGGGGCTGCCTGCTTCACCCGTAAGAATTGTGGAGAGCTTTTACATCGCTTTGCCGTCAACCCGGAAAGAAAAGAATGAGAAGTGAAGGTTTGCCATCAAGGCAGCGCGGTGGAAGAGGGGTTGGTGCATCTGCCTCACAATACCAAGGTCCTGGGTTCAATTCTGCGCTCGGGATCTTTCTGTGTGGAGTTTGCATGTTCTCCCCGTGACTGCGTGGGTTCCCTCCGGGTACTCCGGCTTCCTCCCACTTCCAAAGACATGCACCTGGGGATAGGTTGATTGGCAACACTAAATGGTCCCTAGTGTGTGAATGTGAGTGTGAATGTTGTCTGTCTATCTGTGTTGGCCCTGCGATGAGGTGGCGACTTGTCCAGGTTGGACCGCGCCTTCCGCCCGAATGCAGCTGAGATAGGCTCCAGCAACCCCCCGCGACCCCATAAGGGACAAGCAGTAGTGAATGGATGGATGGATGGGTTTGCCATCAACACAGGAGAGCCACAAATTAAAGTGTCTTGTGCCAGGTAAACACACGGCACAACGTCCGTGTTTTGTTCAGGAGAGAACACACAGAAGCTAATACAAGTAATAGCACAATAAATTCATTAATTTAAGAGATAGTTTGACAAAAACAGACTATCTTTGAATCTAAGTAAAACTTAACTAAGCAGCAGTTGAAAAAGTCAAACAGTAATCCAAAAAAAGACAGACCTTGAAAGACTAAATGAAACCACATGTTGGGTGTAATGATAGAACTGGAAATCTTATATAAAAATATCCAACATAAAGTGGCAAGAAAAAGGTCAATAATGTGTAAAGCAAAATATGTTCTGGACCAAAAATCACTCCATATATTCTACTGCTCGCCAGTGTAGCCATATCTGAGTTACTGTGCAGAATTATGGGAAAATAACCACAAAAGTACCCATACTCATTACCTTGTTACAAAAAAAAAAAGATCAGATAAATTAACGTTGGCTTTTGAGAACCCTTTATTTTTTAAATCAAAATTAGAGATATCCGATAAAGGCTCTTTTGCCAATATCCGATATACACATTCGTGCAATTAACACGTTATGCCTAATTTTGTTGATGCCCTACTGGATGCATTAAACAATGTAACAAGGTTTTACAAAATAAATCAACTCAAGTTATGGAAAAAAATTCCCAACATGGCACTGCCATATTTATTATTGAAGTCACAAAGAGAAATTATTTTTTTAACATGCCTCAAAACAGCAGCTTGGAATTTGAGAGCATGAGGAGGTTGAGGTGGGCGGGGTGTATATTGCAGCGGAAGAGTTAGTGCTGCAAGGGGTTCTGGGTATTTATGTTGTGTTACGGTGCGGATCTTCTCCCGAAATGTGTTTGTCATTTGTGTTTGGTGTGGGTTCACAGTGTGGCGCATATTTGTAACAGTGTTAAAGTTGTTTATACGGCCACCCTCAGTGTGATCTGTATGGCTGTTGACCAAGTATGCCTTCCATTCACTTGTGTGTGTGAAAAGCCGTAGACATGATGTGATTGGGCCAGCACGCAAAGGCAGTGCCTTTAAGGCACGCCCCCAATATTGTTGTCTGGGTGGAAATCTTGAGAAATTCGGAAGAATGGTTGCCCTGGGAGATTTTTGGAAGGGGAACTGTAATTCGGAAGTCTCCCGGGAAAATCGGGAGGGTTGGCAAGTATGACTGGGAGACGCAACTGCTTCGTATTTCTCCCTACGTCCGTGTACCACTCTGTACAGCGGCGTTTTAAAAAGTCATAAATTTTGCTTTTTGAAACCGATACCGATAATTTACGATATTACATTTTAAAGCATTTGTTGGCCGATCGTATCGGCAGTCCGATATTATCGGATATCTCTAATCAAAAATCACTACAATTCTATGATCCGCTGCACTTTCCAACAGTTAAAATTATGTACAAAGCAAAATGAGGGTAATAAGTTTTTTTTGTGTTTTTTTTGTCGTTCTGTGTATTTTGTTATGTTGCATCATCGGAAGCGTTTTGTTTTGTTGCATCATCGGAAGCGTTAATATTGAGCCTGCTGGTCACTAAACAGTGCATGAAAGTAGCAACAGAGTGCGTCAAATACGGCTGCAAATTTATTTTGACAAAATGAGCTGGAGGATATTTATAACTATACATAGATGTATTATTTTGGTTTAATTAGTCAGGAAAACTAACGTCAGAATGACCACAAGGCATCCTTCCATGCAGAGCCGCACACGTCTTTGGTGGCAAAAATGGCGCCTCTTGTTTTAGTTTGCCATATTTTCTTTATACACTACTGTAATTGCTGTGCGCTTATATGGAGTATACTAAACTTTGTCCGCTATATAGAAACATCCTTGCAACATTATTAGCAAAAATATTTATGTGTTCATATTTATTGAATAAAATCCCAGCATGGCTTACTTAGATCAGTGGTTCTCAACCTTTTTTCAATGATATATCCCCTGTGAACATTTTTTAAATTCAAGTACCCCCTAATCAGAGCAAAGCATTTTTGGTTGGAAAAAAGAGATAGCGAAGTAAAATACAGCACTATATAATTAGTTCTTAATTTAATAAATTGTATAACAGTGCAACATATTGCTAATTTGTAGTGGTCTTTCTTGAACTATTTGGAAAAAAAGATACATGGTGTCAGAGGGGTTAGTGCGTCTGCCTCACAAAACGAAGGTCCTGCAGTCCTGGGTTCAATCCCTGGCTCGGGATCTTTCTGTGTGGAGTTTGCATGTTCTCCCCGTGAATGCGTGGGTTCCCTCCTGGTACTCCAGCTTCCTCCCACTTCCAAAAACATGCACCTGGGGATAGGTTGATTGGCAACACTAAATGGTCCCTAGTGTGTGAATGTGAGTGTGAATGTTGTCTGTCTATCTGTGTTGGCCCTGCGATGAGGTGGCGACCTTTCCAGGGTGTACCCCGCCTTCTGCCCGATTGTAGCTGAGATAGGCGCCAGCGCCCCCCGAGACCGCAAAGGGAATAAGCGGTAGAAAATGGATGGATGGATGGAAATAACTAAAAACTTGTTGAAAAATAAACAAGTGATTTAATTATAAATAAAGATTTCTACACATAGAAGTAATCATCAACTTAAAGTGCCCTCTTTGGGGATTGTAATAGAGATCTATCTGGATTCATGAACTTAATTCCAAACATTTCTTCACAAAAAAAAAAAAATCTAACATCAATATTTATGGAACATGTCCACAAAAAATCTAGCTGTCAACACTGAATATTGCATTGTTGCATTTCTTTTCACAGTTTATGAACTTACATTCATATTTTGTTGAAAGTATTATTCAATGAATATATTTATAAAGTATTTTTTAATTATTGCTATTTTTAGAATATTTTCAAAAAATCTCACGTCCCCCTTTGCATACCTTCAAGTACCCCCAGGGGTACGCGTACCCCCATTTGAGAACCACTGGCTTAGATGGTAGAGCTGTCGATGTACTTGGCTTTTGTGAGGATACTTTATGCATAAACCTTTGCAACACTCTAACCACTGTAGGAAATCAGCAACAATCAAGAGCACTTCATCCAGATGCTGAATGAACCCCTTCCAGAGCCGTCACCGACAGCCGGTGGAGGTGGGGGAACCGCCGATGCGCCGGTGGACTCTCAAAGCGGAAGTAACATGAGCTACATCCAGGTCACCCCGCAGGAAAAAGAAGCCATCGAGAGGGTGAGGACGCCGCCATCCATGACCGACTAACTTGTCTGCAAGAAGGCGTGTGTGTGGTTAACTTGCGCGTCTCATGTGTTGCAGTTAAAAGCCTTAGGATTTCCAGAGGGACTCGTTATACAAGCTTACTTTGCTTGTGAGAAGAACGAGAACTTGGCTGCCAACTTCCTTTTACAGCAGAATTTTGATGACGACTGATGGACGATTTGCAACGTAACTTTTTTGATTTACGGTATTCGCTATTAATATACAGTAAAAGAGATTTAAATAAATATCTCCCCACCAAACTTTGTTTTTAGCCACTTCTGTCCACTTTCATCACTATTAAATCCAGCAACAGTTTTAAGTACCGGTATACAGAAATGTTTTTACTTTAAAATCATTATTATATACACGCATAATGCTTTGTTTTTTTTATGCTTTTTTATGTATGTTTGCGTTAAAACTGCACTGATAATGTTTTTCTACAATTATACATCCCTTACTAGCATGTGAACCAAAATGATTATTATGTATGTGGCTGACACAGATGTTGGCTTCCCATTCAAACCTGAATAAATAAAATGTGTTTTGCTTTGTAATTGTATTTTACCGTTAAGTTTTATTCTCACTGCTCTTTTGTTTGAATGGCAGTTTGAACTGCTTAACTGCCACCTGCTGGTATGATGCAACCTGTTGAATGTCTTGTCAAATGCACTAATTTATTTCGAGTCTACAGTGCTGTGGCATGTGAGAACACCACTAGAGGGCGGCATAAACCTCAAGGTGGATCACCCCCCTAACTGTTGGTGAGTCATGCCAACAGTTTTATTTTTGCACACTTGGAAAAAGTTTCTTGTCTTGAACACTGACACTGTTGACTAAAAAATGTTATATTTCGGACTGCTATAAACATCTACAGAGGTATTTATGCTAAATACTTAACTGGATAATTTGACCCATTAAAAACAGTATGAATGAATAAACATGTGTTATTGTGAAATCTTAAATATTGGAAACGTTTAAAAAAAATCATGATTGATATACTGCATATCGTCAACACATTTTTGATATGCTAGTCAGTTTACCCATTTTGTTTATAATGTCAAAGTCTATATCCCATAAAACATAAAATGTCTCCATACTGTCTTTAAAACGTACGTGAATGCATCTTGTTAAAGATAAATAATTTGTTTTGTCTTGTGCATTCGACCCAGCCTTTTACGGTGGCGATCACAGGACCAAGTGCAGGTCGTAGCTCAGCGTCTTGGTCAGTGTGGGATTGGGATAGAGGAAGAAAGGATTCGAACCGAGAACCCACCGTTGACTGGACAATAGCTCCTGAGTCACATCGCCCCATTAAAGTAAGAATACGTAACTATCTGATCCTCAAATGCAGCATTTAAAGTAACCAACAAATGAATATGACAAGATGGTTGTAGATGACCATAACCTCAGGGGGGACTCATTCAATTGTTTATGATATATTATGTAACGTATGTTTCGGAGTATTAGTCGCTCCGGAGTATAAGTCGCACCTGCTGAAAATGTATAATAAAGAAGGGAAAAAACATATAAGTCGCACTGGAGTATAAGTCGCATTTTTTGGGGAAATTTATTTGATAAAACCCAACACCAAGAATAGAAATTTGAAAGGCAATTTAAAATAAATAAAGAATAGTGAACAACAGGCTGAATAAGTGTACGTTGTATGACGCATAAATAACCAACTGAGAAGGTGCCTGGTATGTTAACGTAACATATTATGGTAAGAGTCATCCAAATAACTATAACATATAGAACATGCTATACGTTTACCAAACAATCTGTCACTCCTAATCGATAAATCCCATGAAATCTTATACGTCTAGTCTCTTACGTGAATGAGCTAAATAATATAATTTGATATTTTACGGTAATGTGTTAATAATTTCACACATAATTCGCTTCTGAGTGTAAGTCGCACCCCTGGCCAAACTGAAAAAAAATGCGACTTATAGTCCGAATAATATGGTATGTTAACTTCTTATACAATTTGTGTGGTTAGGGGATCTTGTGGGATCTTGTTGCATTTAGTTGTAATTATGTAATCGCCGGGTTTGACAAACTGTATTAACTCAAAACCTTTTTTTAATTTATTCAGATCATTTGTTTTATGCTACCTTACATTTTACGAGCGTTAAATGTTGTGTGTGTATGCTAGCGGCCTCGCAGAGACAAAGATAGAGACGGATAAAAGTGTTAACTCCATTTCTTACAACGTCAAAACGTTGTAGGTGGATTTTCAGGAAAGTAACATGATTTTTGGCAACGTTTAATCAATGTTTGGTTGTGACGTTGATTTGACCGTTGAATTTTGGTTCTTTCCCGACCAACAACGTGGATTTAAACGTTAGGCCTTTCTGTTGGCTCAGTTTACAAATACAATTATTTTGAAACATTGTTTCAAAGTCAGTTTTAAAGGCCTACTGTAACCCACTACTACCCACCACGCAGTCTGATAGTTTATATATCAATGATGAAATATTAACATTGCAACACATGCCAATACGGCCTTTTTAGTTAACTCAATTGCAATATTAAATTTCCCGGGAGTTTGTTCTTGAAACCGCATAATTACACAGTATTTTCGAGATCTGTGTTGCTGAATCTTTTGCAATTTATTAAATTAATATTGGAGAAGTCAAAGTAGAAAGATGGAGTTGGGAAGCTTTAGCCTTTAGCCACACAAACACACGGTGATTCCTTGTTTAAAATTCCAGGAGTTGAAACTTTACTATGGATCACAGCGGTCAAGCGAACATGGATCCCGACCGAATGTCAACCAGCAGGTTTCGGTGAGAAAATTGTGGTAAAAAATCGCTTTTTACCAGAGATCAGCTGAGCTTGCGCCGTCCATAAAGCTGCCGTCGACTTCCCTCAGACACTGCGCGTCAACACAACTCCGACTATCAGGTACTGTTAAACTCACTAAAACACTAGCAACACAATAGAAAGGGATTTCCCAGAATTATCCTAGTAAATGTATCTAAAAACATCTGAATCCGTCCCAATGCAATCGCGTTTTTTTTTTAACTTGTTTATTTATTTATTTTTTTTTCTAGTCCGTCGCTATAAATATCCTCAAACACGAATCTTTCTTCCTCGCTCAAATTAAGGGGGAAATTGTCGTTTTCGCGGTCCGAATAGCTCTTTTTGTTGGAGGCTCCCATTAAAAACCATGTGAGGAGCCATCAACGGGTGACGTCATCGTCTGCGACTTCCGGTAAAGGCAGGGCTTTTCTGTTAGCGACCAAAAGTTGGGAACTTTATCGTGGATGTTCTCTACTAAATCCTTTCAGCAGAAATATGGCAATATCACGAAATGGTCAAGTATGACACATAGAATGGACCTGCTATCCCCGTTTAAATAAGAAAATCTCATTTCAGTAGGCTTTTAAGAGACATGTAAGTATAGTCAACATTGTATCAATGTCTTGTATCTGCTGGGAGGCTGCCCTAACTTTACGTTATGAGCCTATGCTTTCGTGCGTCTGTGTGTGCGAGCGTCCCGTTTCCACCCACGGAGACAAAGCCAGTGGGTGACAAACTAGGCTTCTTACATTCCGCTAAGCTCAAAAAGCTATTGACGGATTTTAATTGATCTTTTATGAAATATCAGAAATGGGAAAAGGATTACATTTTTGTTTCAGGACTTTTTCACTTTTTCAAGGGAAAGCCTTGCGATGGTATGCACTCTGAATGCTTTCCTACATTTTTTTTAATATGAGCGCATCGCAGAAAGACAAAAAATGACCACCTTTCCATTATTTGAAATACATTTTATTATGCCGTAAAATACAAAACAATAATAACAAATGATTTGTATATACAAATGTACAAGATCAAGATTATATTACATTTTTATGGCTATAAAAACAAAAAAGTATTTTGTTCAGAGTCACTCATTCCATTACAAAAATATGAATATATATATATATATATATATATATATATATATATATATACATATATATATGTATAATTATTGCACAATGCAACTGCAGTGCATCTCAAGATTGCCATAACCGCTCCAAAGTGAAAGTCATAACCTGATATATTTATTTTTGCGTTAAATGTTTTTGCGTGGCGGATGGCAGAAAAATCTTATGGCACTTTGTCACTGTTTTTTTTCTTTTTAGTCAATCTTTGGTACCTTTTTTTTTGGAAAACCTTTGAGCACCATTGGGTATAAATTACCTAACATTGTACCTGAAATCAATGGAGTCGCAGGCGAAATGTGACTATATATAAATATAGATATGCGTTAATACAGTGTCGTATGTATAATGGCGCGTCGCTGCAGATAAGAAGGCCTCTGGAGACGTTTGGTCCCTATGCTGGTTTTTTTTCCATGTCAAGAACAACACAATTCCAGTTAAAAAGCGTCTCTGGCACATGGTACTCTCAAGTTTTTGTCACATAAATAAGACGACTTCCAGTTTTGGTCCCTTTTACAACCCCGGACAGGTCTTGTCTTGATAGTCGCTTCTTTAGCCGTGAACACCACAGCGTGTCTTGTTGTATCCAACGAAATTACAACTTTTTGCAGCCTTCATCGGTCCTCACAAGTGTCTCTTCATGTGCAGGGCCAGGTGGTCCGACCTGGAGAAGGCCCGGTCACATTTCTGGCATTGGAAAGGCCGGTGGCCCGTGTGCTTCCTGTAGTGGCGTGTCAGCTCGTCGGAACGGGCGAACTTCCAGCCGCAGCCCTCCCAGTCGCAGTGGTAAGGCTTCTCTCCTTTTTTTATTGGAAACACAATGTACATAACTGGAGTTAGCGGTGACCTTTGACACTCGCCCCTCCCTCCCTCAAGCAGAATAGAGGTCTTTCCAGTTCTGTAGCCTGAAGGCCCGTCTAAAAAGGCTGTGGGGTTTATGTTTGAGTAAGGATCAGTAGCAACCTGTTCTTTCTCTCTGCACCTGTCCTCCCTCACCATCCCCCCTTCCCAGCATGCGATTCATACGCAGTCTGAACAAAACTAGTAAGTCCAATTAGCAGCAGTGCATGAGGATGGCACATCACAAGGCTCCTTAGGGTGTTTAAAAATAATTTCAGTTTGTATGGTTTGAGTAAAAATATGTTGTTTTAAAAGGCCATCAGCAAAAATACATTCCTGTCATTTCCGTCACCCTGCTCCTACAAAATGTTTCTGTTTTACCACAGCATATTGATCCATCTCTTTCAATTATTTTTTTTTTAATGCGAAAAAAATGTAAAGTAGGTACATTTTCATACCAGAGCGGTTATGTGCTTGAAAAAAATGAGAATTTTGCAAAGGCCTGACAAGTGTGTAAATTTGAGGTTAAAATGCTCTCAATCAGACCTGGGCAAATTAAGGCCCGGGGGCCACATGTGGCCCGTTGAGCTTTTCAGTCTGGCCCGCCGGACAAATACCAAATAATTGTTTTAGATGTTTAAGATGGAAAATGTAGCTGCCATTATGATGTGCAGTCATGTTTTCTAATGACCGTAAGTCTTCAACTATACTAAGTCTTTCAATGCCTGGAATCTGCATCATATACTAGTTACTATGGTCATCTAATTACTTACTATGGTCATCTAATTACTCACTATGGTCATCTAATTACTTACTATGGTCACTATGAGGTATCTCAGATTGTAGGTGGGGTCTTTTCACTGTTTGTTGCATTTTTGCTGCGTTTCGATTGATTGTAAAATATGTTGTCAATATTCAGTGTTTTATCATTCATAGTTAGTATTGTAAATCCCACATTCTTTATTTTCATGTACATTCTGGGTGTCTCATTCAGTAAAAGACAAATTCAAATTCCATTCCGTTTTTTAAGACGGTCTGTCATAACGTTTTTAGCTTTCTCTCATTATCGTGAGGTTTTATATTAGTGTTCCTAAAAATAGATATTATTTGAGGGGCGGCATGGCGTAGTGGGTAGAGCGGCCGTGCCAGAAACCTGAGGGTTGCAGGTTCGCTTCCCACCTATTGACATCAAAGTCGCTGCCGTTGTGTCCTTGGGCAGGACACTTCACCCCTTGCCCCCGGTGCCGCTCACACTGGTGAATGAATGATGAATGAATGATTGGTGGTGGTCGGAGGGGCCGTAGGCGCAAACTGGCAGCCACGCTTCCGTCGGTCTACCCCAGGGCAGCTGTGGCTACAGATGTAGCTTACCACCACCAGGTGTGAATGAATGATGGGTTCCCACTTCTCTGTGAGCGCTTTGAGTATCTTACAATAGAAAAGCGGGATATAAATCTAATTCATTATTATTATTATATACCGGCCTAAGACACACTGGCCCCCGAGTAAAATAATTTCCCAGGCCTGCTCTTAATGGTACTCTTCATTACTTAGCAACTCTTAAATTGTGATTACAATGTCGGTTTTAAGTACTATAAAAGCCCTAATTCAATTCAGTTGGTGGTTTACAAAGCAAATAACTGCAGTGGTCCAAATAGCACTTAATTGAAAAAAAAAAGAAAAAAGATTGGTTTGACCAGCTGTGGCCGCAGGTAACCTCCTGATGTTATTTGTATTGCCGCCACATGATGGCAGTGGCTGCGTGAGAAGTACAGTGAGTGGTCAGGATCCAGCTGCTTCACCTACCTCTAAACCGAAACTCATGCATGCTGTTGTTTATGTGACAAACCAACCGCAAAGAGATTGTGACGGCCAACCTAAACTGGAATTTCTCGCTTGCATCAAAGCGTGGAACAACCAGTTAGCTAGCAATCTAAACCAGGTGTCTTCAACTTTTTCTAGGCCAAGGACCCCCAAATTGATTGTGTGGGGACACACTACTTGTATAGCATGTATAAAAAATTTTTTTTAAATTAAACCTCTCTTAAAGGTACCTTTTTATTGTGCAATACTACTCAAAGAATAAAGTATAAGGCTGCCAGGTACTTGACAACAAGAACGCTAACATTAATATAATTATGCAGTATAATTATGTATAGTTTTGGTAGAAGAAAGTCTAATTAAAAAAATTGCACCACCCTTCCTGCAGTACCTCTCTGGACCCCCGAGCCCCTGATCTAAACTTTCACTTTCTTTTCATCTTTGTTTTGATACAAATTCATTCTGTAAAAAGTAAAGCTGTTAAAAATAATGTACCGGTACTCATGCGATTAATCACAAAAATGTGTCGCATTAATTATGTTTAACCGCAGAATGATCACGCAATTTATTTTGAGCGCACATGCACCTGAAAGGCGGCATAAGATGTTATACGGTCAGTGGTCTAAGGTCAATGCTTCAAAATACACCCAGATGAATCTTTAGATAAAAACTACTTGCAAGTTTTGAGCCGATAAATAATGGGCGCTCAAACAAAATAAAACAATTAAATTCCTGCAGGACATTTTGACAATGACATTTTTAAAGTATATTTTAAATATGCAAGGGAGTAATATGTAATTTAGTCATAATAATCCGAATTCAAAAGTGTGATTACGGTAATCTGATTAAAATAAATATAACGGCTTTGCCTGCTGATGTAGTTTTTATCAACACCACTACCGGGAGTACTCAGCTTTGCCTATCTCAACAAAAATGTTTCTACTACTGTTGGTGTGAAAGTAATTTGTCTTACACTTGCTGCACTGTCATTTACTTGACAACCAATCACAAAAAGAAAGTGCAACCAAACCCCGACTGGAATTATTTCCTTGGATCAAGGCTTAATAATCATGTAACAACTAGCAATCTAAACTATGACTTTCCCTTTAAATCTAATGTGTAAAAAAAAATAGAAGACAAATAAAAAGGAGCCGAATATTTACAATTTGACATAAAAAGCAGTAAAAATCCAGCCCTCCAACTTGAGAGCTGGAGAGGATCCGTGTCCCCGAGGGGGTCCGCAGAGGCACTGCAGGGGGGTTATGAATTTTTTGACTGATTAAACTTAAAAATGTTTATTTATTTAAATTCCCTTTGCAATTTTTGTATCTGAATACACATTAAAATTGATCCAACACACTCTAGTGTAGTTGCTTTAAATATACCATGTTAAAATGTAGGATAGCAGGGAATTAAATTAGCATTCTATTTGCCACATAGCGACTAGCTGCCAATAAGCAAACTATCAATCAGCTGGCAACTAGCACGTTATTTGCCAGCCAGCTAGTATCATACTTGCGGACCTTGAGACCTCCGAATTCGGGAGCTTGGGGGGGTGTATATTGTAGCGTCCCGGAAGAGTTAGTGCTGCATGGGATTCTAGGTATTTGTTCTGTTGTGTTTATGTTGTGTTACGGTGCGGATGTTCTCCCGAAATGTGTTGGTTATTCTTGTTTGGTGTGGGTTCACAGTGTGGCGCATATTTATAACAGTGTTAAAAGTTTATACGGCCACCCTCAGTGTGACCTGTATGGCTGTTGACCAAGTTTGCCTGGCATTCACTTATCTGTGTGCAAAAGCCGCATATATAATGTGACATGTATGTAGGAAAAGCTGACGTGATGGTTGGTTGTAGAGGACGCTAAAGGCAGAGCCTTTATGGCACGCCCGCAATATTATTGTCCGGGTGGAAATCGGGAGAATGGTTGACCCGGGAGATTTTCGGGATGGGCACTGAAAGCCGGGAGTCTCCCAGGAAAATCGGGAGAGATGGCAAGGATGACTATTATTTGTGTTTAATGTATTATTTGAACATCTTGTTGTTATTGAACAATAGCAAGGAACCTTTAGGACACATCTTCATACTAGATATATAAGTGGGGGGGGTCCCCGCTCCGTCTCTCAATCAGTTTTGGGGCCCTTGACCTGGAAAAAATTGAAACCCCCTGCTCTCGAGACCACAATTGCATACATTTCTATACCGCAATTTGAGAGACAGCGTCCTCTATTGACGAGATATGAGTGGCAACTAACCTTTTTCTGTGAATGCTACCATTTTTTTTTTTTTAATATATTTTGTATTTGGATTTATCAATATTAATCACAGGTCATTAGTCGCTTGCATGATTTAAATTAACTTTAAAAAAATGTATATATATATTTGGACACAAAAGCAATTCTATTGTCAAAATGTCATCCAGGAACATTTTTTGAAATATTTATTCTTGAATGTGTACTATTTTATTTGCTCAACATTTGGTAACAGTTTTATGTATAGAGTCCAGGCAGGTTGTATTTCGATGTAAAATGTTCCAGTGAGCACAAGAGTCAAAGTCAAGCCACTCATCAAATGCATTCATCCTCAGTTAAGGTGTACAGTCAACATAAATTGTGTGAATAATCTGCATATATACATGATTAATGCGATAACACCTTTGTGATTCATCACATAAGTTAACTCGTTATTTTTGACAGCCATTAGCTGCATATTATGTATATATTCTTTCAGGGAACATCGATGCAATGTTTCAATGGATGTATGTTTTAAAGCAGGGGTCGGGAACTTTTTTGGCTGAGAGCCATGAAAGCCAAATGTTTTAAAATGTATTTCCGTGAGAGACATATAATTTGTTTTTAACACTGAATACAACTAAATGTGTGCATTTTTAAGAAAGACCGACATGTTTAGCGTATGATAAGTATTAGGGCTGCGAATCTTTGGATGTCCCACAATTTGATTCAATATTGATTCTTGGGGTCGCGATTCGATTATAAATTGATTTTTTTCTATTCAACGCGATTCTCGATTCAAAAACGATATTTTTCCGATTCAAAACGATTCTGTATTCATACAATGCATAGGATTTCAGCAGGATCTACCCTAGTCTGCTGACATGCTAGCAGAGTAGTAGATTTTTTTTTTTTTTTTTTTAAAGCTTTTATAATTGTAAAGGACAATGTTTTATCAACTGATTGCAATAATTTAAATTTGTTTTAACTATCAAACGAACCAAAAATATGACTTATTTTATATTTATTAAAATATTTCACACAGTGTGTTGTCAAGCTTATGAGATGTGATGCAAGTGTAAGCCACTGTGACACTACTCTTTTTTTATTTTTATAATTGTCTAATGATAATGTCAATGAGGGATTTTTATTCACTGCTATGCTTAAATTATAACTAATATTGATACTGTTGTTGATAATATTCATTTTTGTTTCACTACTTTTGGTTTGTTCTGTGTCGTGTTTGTGTCTCCTCTCAATTGCTTTGTTTATTGCAGTTCTGAGTGTTGCTGGGTCAGGTTTAGTTTTGGAATTGGATTGCATTGTTATGGTATTGCTGTGTATTGTTTTGTTGGATTGGTTTAAAAATTAAATAATAAAAAATAAATCAATTTTTTAAAAATAAATCGATTCTGAATCGCATAACGTGAGAATCGTGATTTAAATTCGAATCGATTTTTTCCCAAACCCCTAATAAGTATCTTATTATTTTTAATAACTTTGGTATTCTGAAGATAACTCATAATAAATAGAATGCTTCTTACCATTAATGCGACTTCTGGTGCTGCATGGTTTTGCTGATGGCTTTGTAGTCTGTTTGATACGTGGTTATTTTTAACACTGTGATTACCAGAGTAGTTATTCTTTACTTATCATGTTATGCAAATTTCAGCTAAGATTTATCTAAGAGCCAGATGCAGTCATCAAAAGGGCCACATCTGGCTCTAGAGCAGTGGTTCTTAACCTTTTTGGAGGTACCGAACCCCACCAGTTTCATATGCGCACTCCCGAACCCTTCTTTAGTGAAAAAAAAATATTTTTTTTTTGTTTTCAAATTCAAGAAAAAGTCTTCTGTTTTTTTACTGGTGCACAAAATGAACCGTGCATAAACATCACATTGTTCAAAGAACAAAACAAACACAGTGCATGAACTCACAACAAATTACACACCTTACACACATTACCATGAATTGATTAATGTGGACCCTGACTTAAACAAGTTGAAAAACTTATTCGGGTGTTACCATTTAGTGGTCAATTGTACAGAATATGTACTGTACAGTGTAAACTGTACTGTTTCATATAATGTATTCTCTTCCTTTGCAATCTGCTAGTAAAATTTAAATCAATCAATCACAAAATCTGCAAAGATGGAACATTAGAGGGAATATTGTTTGGGGGTATCCATAATACGCTGATAGGGAGAAGTTTTTATTCACACGATAAGTCGGATGTGTCTTTACCTCCGTGGCGGAGACTCTGCCGAACCCCTGAGGCCGACTCACCGAACCCTTAGGGTATGATCGAACCCAGGTTAATAACCACTGCTCTAGAGCCATACGGTCCCCACCCCTGCCTTAAAGGCTGCGATGAGGTGGCGACTTGTCTAGGGTGTAAACCGCCTTCCGCCTGATTGTAGCTGAGATAGGCACCAGTGCCCCCCACAACCCCAAAGGGAATAAGCGCTAGAAAATGGATGGATGGATGTATATTTTAAAGGTGGCAAGGTGCTGCTTACCTGTGTGGGTACGGTGATGCGCTTTGAGGTGCGAGCTCTTAGTGTAAGTCTTCCCGCAGCCCACGTAGTCACAGGTGTGCGTGGCCACTCGCTTCCTGGGCCAGGAGCGGCGCCCTCGCTTGGGTTTAGGTTCTTCCGGCATACAGTCGCCACTGGAGACCATGATGGGGTCTGTAAAAAAAAAAAGAGCGCCTGGTGTTACAGTTGTTGTTTTAACACAAAAATTCAGTTGCAAAAAGGAACAAGTTAGCTTCACATCTGGTCTGGTTTGTTGAAGTCTACGATTATGAGATGCTTTTGTATCCAAGGCCATGGGATGTAGGTTTAAATCCCTTTCAAGCATCGCGTTTGCTCTGTAATTACAACCCATGATGAGGTTGTATAGGATATATTTAAAAAGAGATTTCATACTGTATGCCTTTTGACAAGCCGCTCTTTGTTAGCGTGTCTTCTCTTGGGACGAATGGAACGAGCGTTTGAAATGACAACACGCACCTTGGTATTGCTGCATGGCGCCCGCTGGAGGGTAGGCGGTGTATCCCTGCGGGGAGTTGTGTCGGTATCCGTGGGGGATCTGCGTGTGAGGGTGGCCCAACACCTGATGCTCGCGGCTCAGGGGGTGTTCCGGTGAGAGAGACGAGGACGAAGACAAGCGGCCGCCCGTCAAGGAGCGCCCTGTGCTTCCGGGGAATCCGTGCAGGTCCAGGTGGCCCGGCCGCTGCCTCCCCCCACTCAGGTGGAGGTCCATCGGCAGCGAGATGGTACAGTTACTGGGTGTCTCCTGCTTTATTCGGTGGCACGGAAAGGGGGGCGAGGCACGTGATGGAGGCGGATCTGCCACTGTGTTGACGCAGGCTTTGCTGACGTTAACCCCCAAGTTGTACTCTCCCAAGTCCACTGTGGTCTTGACCACGAACTTGCCATGCAGGCTGGCGGAGTGTAGGTACGCCGGGTCCAGTTCGGGCCTCATGAGCTCCGCCACAAAACCCCCGGACGGCGAGACGTCGCTGATGTCCGGGAGGGTGTAGAGCAAATCGCCAGCTGAACCCTGAGGGGATGGAAGTGGATACGAGGAGGAAAAGGAGCCAGGGGATGGAGGCTGCAGGACTTGGGCAGAACCGCACGCCATGGCCTCATCCTGCTGTTGTTGCTGCTGCTGCTGCTGGAGCATGGAATTGGACAGAATGAAGTCATAGTCTAAGTCCAAGTCTGTCTCGGTGTCTCTCCTGGACATGCTGGGGCTTGCGGGGCTGGTGCTGGTGCTGCTGGGATGGTCTGGGTCGGAGTTTTCGCTTGGCAAACTGAGTCTCTTAAGATGGGACAGCTCCTCCTTCCATCGCTAGAAAAAAGTTAGAGAGACATTAGTGGCCGGAATAACACACAATGTCGTCATCCTGGAGTTGTTTTTTTTTGTTTTGTTTTTTTAAGATTTAGAAATATCGCTGTCATTCATGGTCAAAATCTAAAATAAAAGGGGTAGAAACTTGGGCAATAATGTAATACTGTGTCAGTCAAAAGTTTGGACACAATTTCTCACTCATAATCAGCAAGTGTTTCCAACATTTGTGATTATTTTGCTTTTACACACCATTACAATAATACATGGCATTTCCTTTTTAGGATGTTTTTGTTCTTTAATGCAGTTTATAATGTACCTCAATTTTCAGGGGCTCAAAATATTTGTACATTTGACACAATACTAGACACAACTAATATTATTATTACATACTAGAATGATACTTTCTTCCTTGGAGATGCTTTGTTGTAACTTCACTGGCGACCTTCATTTGTGTCTTCATTGCAACATGCATCAGTTGCCAAAAATCGGGTGACCATTGACTAATGTTTCATTGTATGTATGCCAAAAGTCTTGAGTAGGTTTAATGATCCACCCGTTTTAATAGTTTTAGTAAATTTGAGCATCCATTATAACCCTTGACGTATGGTGTGGTATGCTTTCGAGCCATCATTTTGACGCTACTTGTTTTTAGATATGGGAGAGTGGCCGTGCGCAACCCGAGGGTCCCTGGTTCAATCCCCACCTAGTACCAACCTCGTCACGTCCGTTGTGTCCTTGAGCAAGACACTTCACCCTTGCTCCTGATGGGTGCTGGTTAGCGCCTTGCATGGCAGCTCCCTCCATCAGTGTGTGAATGGGTAAATGTGGAAGTAGTGTCAAAGCGCTTTGAGTACCTTGAAGGTAGAAAAGCGCTATACAAGTACAACCCATTTATCATTTATTTATATCAAATATTTTTATAGTTGAAATGTTTCTTATGTCTGATTATGTGCTTCATTTGACTTCACCTATCTTTTATTCATCATTTCCTTTTACAATCCAGTGTTAGTCCTGTTCAGATTAGACAAAATAGTCCCAAAAAAATAACTTAATTGTAGCAACCGTTGGGCATGAACCACACTGCAAAAAGTCAGTGTTCAAAAACAAGAAAAAAAAAATACAAAAATGAGGGGTATTTTACTTGAACTAAACAAAATTATCTGCCAGTAGAACAAGTAAAATTAGCTAACCTCAATGAACCCAGAAATACCTTAAAATAAGTATATTCTCACTACAAACAAGTGTACTTTTCTTGGTAGAGAAAAAAAAAAGACCTTTTTGCTCAATATTTTGAAAAATATTCTTAAATTAAATAAATACTAGTGCCATTATCTTGACATAATATGCGCTCGGCATCATGATTTTTTTTTCATGCTTGAAATAAGAAATTATTACTTTATAAAAGTAGTTTTATACTTGTGAGTGTTAATGACACAGCTTTGCAACAGTTGATATTCTAGTTTCAAGCATGTTTTACTCAATATAGGTCATCAAATCTCAGCAACAAGCTGTAATATCTTATTGAGATCATTTAAGAACAAAACTCTTAAAACAAGTAAAAACACTTTAATATAAAATCTGTTTAGTGAGAAGAATTATCTTATCAGACAGAAAATATGCAAATATCACCCTTATTTGAGATATTTAATCTTAGATTTCAGTTTTTGCAGTGCAGCAGGATGCAAAAATAAATGAAAATGTTGTAAACATTACAGCGTTATTTTTACTTAATTTATTTCCTATATTTACAGTACATTAAGCATGAATCTTATTTTGCAGTGATGCTCAATCTGGGGTGGACACACTTTTTGACTCAGGAGCCACATTGAATAGAATATATCTTTATTGTCATTGTACATTGTACAACAAAATTGTGAGCAAAAACTAATTTAGTGCAAATTCCTCATCCATCCATCCATCCATTCATTTTTCTACCTCTTGTCCCTTTCGGTAATAACACATAAAAACATAACATAGATAAATAGATAAAAATACATAACAATACCAAACACACAGCTCACATGCACAGTTATTGTCTTGTGTTCAGCGACACTTTTGCCCTCAGGTAAAAAGTGTTCTTAAATGTGTTTGTCCGGCATTTTATTGTCCTGTATCTCCTTGGCTTTTGATATTTAACAGACAGGGCGAGCACATGATGCATTTCAAAGGATATATATGTCTGTACTCGTAGTAGGCTTCTCAAACACGATCTATTTTAATCATAATACATGTCTTTTCAACAATATCATATCAAAGAAACATAAAAACGGTATAAGAGGGTTATTAACGCTTGCATTCTCATTTAGTGGGAGCAGTGTGGTTGTTTGCCAGTGCCTCGAAGTCTAGTGTCAGTTTTGTTGTGGCAATTCTTAAAACAGATTCTCAATCCTGTTTTAACATCGGGCCGGATGTGGGCCGTGGGCCATAGTTTGTCCACCCCTGGTATAACCTATATATCAGTGCACTGCAAAAAGTCAGTGTTCAAAAACAAGAAAAAAAAAATAGAAACATGAGGGATATTTTATGTGAACTAAGCAAAATTATCTGCCAATAGAACAAGAAAATTCGGCTTGTCAAGACTTTCCAAAACAAGTCAAATTAGCTAACCTCAATGAACCCAAAATACCCTAAAATTTTCACTACTAAGTGCACTTGAAAAAAAATGAGAGCTCTTTGCTCAATATGTTGAAAAATACTAGTGCCATTATCTTGACAATGATATGTGCTCGGCGTCATTTTTTTTTCATGCTTGAAATAAGAAATGATTACTTTATAAAAGTAGTTTTATTCTTGTGAGTGTTGATGACACAGCTTTGCAACAGTTGATATTCTAGTTTCAAGCATGTTTTACTCAATATAGGTCATCAAATCTCAGCAATAAGGTGTAATATCTTACTGAGATCATTCAAAACCAAAACAAGGACCTTGAAACAAGTAAAATACACTAACATAAAATCTGCTTAGTGAGAAGAATTATCTTATCAGACCTAAAATAAGCAGATATCACCCTTATTTGAGATATTTAATCTTACTTAGATTTCAGTTTTTGCAGTGTGGTATATAGGTTAAATGATTTTATACGCTAAAGAATCACTTAATTATTCAAACACAGCTTTACCGTTCAAACTGTGTGTAATGTTGCAGTGGCCAAAAATATTTAAAAAATCTTGTATTTAAAACCTCTGCCTTGTTTTAATGACTATTTAGGCCTACTACGCTACTGTATTTTAATGTCATAATGGTGGTACATAGCGAGCCAGGTGTTTTCTGAGGTGGTACTTGGTAAAGAAAGTTTGAGAATCGCTGTTATAGTCCACACGTGTGTCAAACTTGTTTTCGTTGATGGTCAAATTGCAGTTATGGCTGTATTCGGAGTTCCCCTGCGTTTGGTTATTGGATTTATTAATGTACGCTGTAAACATTTCCACAGTAAATTACTGGCTCATTAGGTTACTTTCACAGTAACACACTGTAAAGTTAAATGTTTAGACAAATTTACACTAATTTACAAATACACAAAAAGCCTGACCAGGGCTCAGAAAAATCTGTAGAGACTCCTCCCACCCCCCACCAAGTGCTGTTTTCACTGCTGGACTCTAGAAGGAGGTTCCGCAGCCTCCGTAGCAGAACATCCAGGCTCTGTAACAGCGTATTCCCTCAGGCCATAAGACTCTTGAACGCATCATAATAATCCCCTCAATTCCCTTTCAAAAACGGATTAACTCGCTGGAATATAAAGACAACACAACATACATCCATAAACGTGGATGCAATATATTTATCTGTACAGTAATCTATTTATATGTATCTGCACCTTATTGCTGTTTATCCTGCATTACAACGAGCCAATGCAACAAAATTCCGTTCTTATCTGTACTGTAAAGTTCACATTTGAATGACAATAAAAGGAAGTCCCTCTCTCTTTACTGTGAAATAATACTGTTAAATGCTGTGAAATACTGGTGTTTTTTTTTTACAGTGTACAACTTGATAACTTGCTTTGAAGTCAAGGTGACAAGCAAATATTTAACTATTTTTCAAACTTTCTTTTGTAATAGGTGCATATGAAGTATTTTTTGATGCTCGTATCCAGGCTTTCGCAAGCCACATTAAATGATGTGGCCCTCGGGCCTTGGCTTTGACACCTGTGTTATTGTGACGCCACCTGTGATTCAACTAGAGCAGGGGTCACCAACCTTTTTGAGACCAAGAGCTACTTCTTGGGTACTGATTAATGCGAAGGGCTACCAGTTTGATACACACTTAAATAAATTGCCAGAAATAGCCAATTTCACATCTAATTCTATGTTATTATTAATAAATGACATTTATCTTTGTGGAAACACTGATCATCTTAATGATTTCTCACAATAAATATATATTTTTGATGACATGTTTTGAATAGGATAAAATTCAATCTGCACTTTGTTAGAATATACAACAAATTGGACCAAGCTATATTTCTAACAAAAACAAATCATTATTTCTTCTAGATTTTCCAGAGCAAAATTTTTAAAAGAAATTCAAAGACTTTGAAATTAGATTTAAATATGATTCTACAGATTTTCTAGATTTGCCAGAATATTTTTTTTTGAATTTTAAACATAAGTTTGAAGAAATATTTCACAAATATTCTTCGTCGAAAAAACAAGCTAAAATGAAGAATTGAATTAAAATGTATTTATTATTCTTTTACAATAATAACAAAAAAATGACTTAAACATTGATTTAACTTGTCAGGTAAGAAGAGGAAGGAATTTAAAAGGTAAATGTGTTTAAAAATCCTAAAATTATTTTTAAGGTTGTATTTTTTCCTCTAAAATTGTCTTTCTGAAAGTTATAAGAAGCAAATTAAAAAATAAATTAACTTATTTAAACAAGTGAAGACCAAGTCTTTAAATTATTTTGTTGGATTTTCAAATTCTATTTGAATTTTGTCTCTTTTAGAGTTAAAAATGTGGAACAAAGCGAGACCAGCTTGCTAATAAATAAATAAAATTAAAAAAATAGAGGCAGCTCACTGGTAAGTGCTGCTATTTGAGCTATTTTTAGAACAGGCCAGCGGGCAACTCATCTGGTCCTTACGGGCGACCTGGTGCCCGCGGGCATCGCGTTGGTGACCCCTGAACTAGAGTCAGCAACTGTCCAAATACTTTTTTTTTGAGCTCCTGATAATTCAGTTCTAGTTAAATTTATTTGGAAGATGCATAGGATACAATGTAATGCATCGCAAAATTCCAGTTGTTCCAGTACAGCACGCCCGAAAAGGAGGAGGAAGAAGCAGAGCTTATTTAATCCTACCCCTTTTTGTACCATAGCAATTTTAACCAATTTCCTTGTTCTCCGTAACAGAACAGTGAACAAATCAGAAATATACCAGTAAGCATACAAATAATAAATACATAAACAATCTTTGTCTCAATAAAAAAAAAAAAGGGAAAAAAAGGGTTTAAGATTTTCATCATAATTCTTGTTCTGTGTACTTTATGAACACTTGTAGTCTTTTAAACTGAATGTTGCTTTGTTTGATTTCTTTGGTTAATCCATTCCATAATTCAATACCACATACTGATATAATAAAGATTTTAAGTGTTGTAACGAGCATACAGATGTTTTAAATGAGATTTTCCTCCAAGGGTATATTTCTCCTCTTGTTGAGAAGAATTTGTTGTACATTCTTGGGTAGCAGGTTTTAGTTTGTTTAGTGCATAACTATAACTGTGTGCAAATGCACCAAATCGTTTAATTTCAATATTGGTGATTCAATAAATAAAAGGGCTTTGTATGTTCTCTATATCCAACATTATGTATTATTCAAACTGATCTTGTTTGTAACCCTGTTGGTGAATGAATCGCACTTTTGTAGTTGTTTCCCTATGTTTCTACACAATAACTCAGATATAGTAACTCCAGCGAGCAGTAGAGAATATGAAGTTATTTTTGGTCCAGAACATGTTTTGGTTTATTTATTATTAATGCGTTTCTTGCTATTTTATGTTGTATATTTTTTTATATGAGATTTCCCTTTCATTTTATCTATTATTACACTCAAAAAATGTGTTTTCTTTTACCCTTTCAATGTCTACTCCGTCTATCTGTATTTGTGTTTGACTTTCTCTTCTACTCCTACCAAATAGCATTATTTTAGTCTTACTAAGATTCAAAGATGGTCTGTTTTTGTCAAACCATCCTTTTACTGCAGGGGTAGGGAACCTACGGCTCTCGAGCCAGATGTGGCTCTTTTGATGACTGCATCTGGCTCTCAGAAAAATCTTAGCTGACATTGCTTAACACAATACGTAATGAATAATTCCGCTGGTAATCACAGTGTTAAAAATAACGTTAAAAACATAAAACATTCTCATGCATTTTTAATCCATCCATCCATTTTTTTACCGCACCTGTTCAAGAATTCGCATTAACGGTAATTGTTATTGAACACAAACATTATGTTAAAATGTTATAATCATATTTATTACTACAAACATGCATTTTTAACTGCAAATAATTGTGCAGGGACATCCACTGTTTCAAGCAAATATTATAAAAAATAAAAAAAACTTACAGTTCAATGTCTTTTAAAAGGAAACACATTGAGTGTAAAACAATGTTCACCAATGTTAATTTTGACAGGTTTTTAAATTAGTTTCAGTTATAGTCTTTTGACCAAAACGTGTTTTAGTCATCTAAATTAATTTAGTGTTAGTCGACGGAATTCCTAAACATTGGTCTTGAAAAGATGTTTATTAATTATTATTGCAGAGCATCTCAAAAACTGAATTTACGACAAGACCTGCACTCTCATCAATATTTCAATAAGAACATTTCACACACACACACGACTATGGGCAGCACGGTGGTACTGGGGTTAAGGCGTGTGCCTCACAATACGAAGGTCCTGAGTTCAATCCCGGGCTCGAGATCTCTCAGTGTGGAGTTTGCATGTTCTCCCCGTGACTGTGGGGGTTCCCTCCGGGTATGGGACAATCAGTAAAAAATGGATGAATGGATGGTTAGCTTCAGAATAACAATGTTATTAAAAAGAATAAGAGACCTATTATACTCTAAAAATAATGGTCTTACTTAAAAATCCATCCATCCATTTCTACCGCTTGTCTGTTAAAGCACACATTTTGTTGTATTCAGTGTTAAAAAATATTATATGGCTCTCATGGAAATACTTTTTAAAAATATGTGGCTTTCATGGCTCTCTCTCAGCCAAAAAGGATTGATTGATTGAACTTGTATTAGTAGATCTCACAGTACAGTACATATTCCGTACAATTGACCACTAAATGGTAACACCCGAATAAGTCTTTCAACTTGTTTAAGTCGGGGTCCACGGGTTCCCGAAACCTGTTTTAATGTGTTAATTTCTTCTGTTATTATTTGTATTAGCCTCTGTTATTAAACTTAGAGTTAGCAACTGTTAAAAATATGTTTTTGAGCACCTGATAATGGTGCATGAAAGTGTCTGTAAAGGTAACTTTGAAAAGGTGTGTGTCCAAAGAGCAAATACCTGAGTGTACACAGTGTTGGTGTAATAGTACAGTGGTTCTCAAATGGGGCTACGCGTAACCTTGGGGGTACTTGATGGTATACCAAGGGGTACGTGAGATTTTTTAAAAATATTCTAAAAATAGGAACAATTCAGAAATCCTTTATAAATATATTTACTGAATAATACTTCTATGAAATATGAATGTAAGTTCATAAACTGTGAAAAGAAATAGAACAATGCAATATTCAGTGTTGACAGCTAGATTGTTTGTGGACATGTTCCATAAGTATTGATGTTAAAGATTTCTTTTTTCGTGTGAAAAAATGTTTAGAATTAAGTTTATGAATCCAGATGGATCTCTATTACAATCCCCAAAGAGGGTTTTTTAAGCTAATGATTACTTCTATGTGTAGAAATCTTTATTTGTAATTAAATCACTTGTTTATTTTTCAACAAGTTTTTAGTTATTTTTGTATCTTTTTTTTCCAAATAGTTCAAGAAAGACCACTAAAATGAGCAATATTTTGCACTGTTATACAATTAAATAAATCAGAAACTGATGACATAGTGCTGTATTTTACTTCTTTATCTCTTTTTTTCAACCAAAAATGCTTTGCTCTGATTAGGGGGTACTTAAATTAAAAAAATGTTCACAGGGGGTACATCACTGAGAAAATGTTGAGAACCACTGTAGTAGTACATGGCTGCATTAGTACAGTACACAAACAAAACAAGTGTATTCCATGTGTAGTAAGAGTCTACTCACTAGGTTGGCACTCCCTATGGTTTTAGTCTTGATAGCAGGGTTAGTAAAGGTGGATATGGATGGCAACAGCGTTCCTCCTAAAGCCATCTCGACGTCATTTGGAGGCTGCCTACAACAAAAAAACAAAAACAAAAAAAGTCAGTCCCGCTTGGTCCTGATGTTGTAGTCCTTCACTTTTTTGTCCCCTAAAAGTATCGATCGCACCTCATTCATTAGAAGTGATGTTTCTCGGAGAAAAAAAAACAAAAACAAATAAATCGCTCCGGTTTGTGTCACGACATTCTGCTTCCGCTGGATTACTTTTTGATTGTTTTTTTTGTTTTTTTTTGTGGTTGTTGTTGCGGGAAGACACGAAGGCGCCGATCGTCCGGGGAATCCCTCTTGCGCGGCAGTCGCCGTCGTCGTGGCCCCGCAAGGCGCGTCAGGCAGCGGACTGAGCGAGGCGTGTGAAGCCCTGCGCTTATAAAGCGCTGGGCGTGGCTACGCCCGCGTTGCCCCTGGCAACCGGGCCGAAAACATTTAGGTCGGCACGTTGTTTGTGTTCATAGCAACGGTACCCGTCAGCACTGCGCTTAGTCCTGTGAGAAAAAAAAAAAAAAGCCGGCGAAGAAGCGAAACTTCCTTCACTTTTTGTTTGTTTGTTTGAAGTTTGAACGTTCTGAGGCGAAGAGTAAGTTTATTTTGTCGGGGGTGGAGGGAAGGGGAGGGTGGGTCGTCTCGATCTAATATTATGGAAAATAGCCGCCATCTTTAAACTATAACAAGCAGCAACATGTTTAATTCTGACTCATTCTCTGGTCTTCTCTTTGTGTGTGTGTGTGATAAATACTGTCATAGATATGCTAATTATTGCCATATCTCTGTATACCGCCTCATTGAGTTTGAGTTTATTTAAAGTTAAAGGCCTACTGAAACCCACTAGTACTGACCATGCAGTCTGATAGTTTATATATCAATGATGAAATATTAACATTGCAACACATGCCAATACGGCATTTTTAGTTTACTAAATTGCAATTTTAAATTTCCCAGGAGTTTCGTCTTGAAAACGTCGTGTAATGATGACGTGTACGCAAGACATCACGGGTTTTTAGGAAATATGAGCGCTGCACACACACACAGCTAAAAGTCGTCTGCTTTAACCGCATAATTACACAGTATTTTGGACATCTGTGTTGCTGAATCTTTTGCAATTTGTTCAATTAATATTGGAGAAGTCAAAGTAGAAAGATGTAGGTGGGAAGCTTTAGCCTTTAGCCACACAAACACACGGTGATTCCTTGTTTTAGATTCTTGGAGGTGAAACTTTACTATGGGTGAGAGCACGGTCAAACGAACATGAATCACGACAGAATGTCAACCAGCAGGTTTCGGTGAGAAAATTGTGGTAAAAAGTCGCTTCTTACTGGAGATCAGCTGAGCTTGTGCCGTCCATAGCTGCCGTCGACTCCCCTGAGACACTGCGCGTCAAGACACCCGTGGAGACACACCTCCGACTATCAGGTACTGTTAAACTCACTAAAACACTAGCAACACAATAGAAAGATAAGGGATTTCCCAGAATTATCCTAGTAAATGTGTCTAAAAACATCTGAATCCGTCCCAATGCAATCGCGTTTTTTTTCTCTAATCCATTGCTATCAATATCCTCAAACAGGAATCTTTCATCCTCGCTCAAATTAATGGGGAAATTGTCGTTTTCTCGGTCCAAATAGCACTTTTTGTTGGAGGCTCCCATTAAAAACAATGTGAAGATGTGAGGAGCCATCACACGGATGACGTCATCGTCTGCGACTTCTGGTAAAAGCAAGGCTTTTTTGTCAGCACCAAAAGTTGCGAACTTTATCGTCGATGTTCTCTACTGAATCCTTTCAGCAAAAATATGGCAATATCGCGAAATGCTCAAGTATGACACATAGAATGGACCTGCTATCCCCGTTTAAATAAGAAAATATCATTTCAATAGGCTTTTAAAGTTAAAGTACCAATGATTGTCACACACACTAGGTGTGGTGAAATATGTTCTCTGCATTTGACCCATCTCCTTAATCACCCCCTGGGAAGTAAGGGGAGCAGTGGGCAGCAGTGGTGCCGCGCCTGGGAATCATTTATGGTGATTTGACCCCCAATTCCAACCCTTGATGAAGAGTGCCAAGCTGGGAGGCAATGGGTCCCATTTTTATAGTCTTTGGTATGACTAGGCCGGGGTTTGAACTCACACATCTGTGAAGGCACCATTAATGCTGAAAGGTACATACAGGTTTTGGAACAACATATGCTGCCATCTAAGCGCTGCCTTTTTCATGGACGCCCCTGCTTATTTCAGCAAGACAACGCTAAGCCACATTCGGCCAGGATTTGAACACCCAACCTACCGATTTCAGGGCAAGCATACAACATGATTCATCACCATTTCCAGTTTCTCTTTTCAACATGTTGGAAAAGGAGTAGGAAGAAGCAGAGCTTATTTAATCCTATACCCCTTTTCTTTACATAACAGTTGCTAAAACTATTGTTCACGTCCTGTTCTCAATGTATTCACAATATACACCATAAGTCGGTGGTTCTCAACCTTTTTTCAGTGATGTACCCCCTGTGAACATTTTTTTAATTCAAGTACCCCCTAATCAGAGCAAAGCATTTTTGGTTGAAAAAAAGAGATAAAGAAGTAAAATACAGCACATTGTCATCAGTTTCTGATTTATTCAATTGTATAACAGTGCAAAATATTGCTCATTTGTAGTGGTCTTTCTTGAACTATTTGGAAAAAAAGATATACAAATAACTAAAAACTTGTTGAAAAATAAACAAGTGATTCAAATCTAAAAAAATATTCCTACACATAGAAGTAATCATCAACTTAAAGTGCCCTCTTTGGGGATCGTAATAAAGATCCATCTGGATTCATGAACTTAATTCTAAACTTTTCTTCACAAAAAAAGACATCTTTAACATCAATATTTATGGAACATGTCCACAAAAAATCTAGCTGCCAACACTGAATTTTTCATTGTTGTATTTTTTTTCACAGTTTATGAACTTACATTCATATTTTGTTGAAGTAATATTCAATAAATATATTTATAAAGGATTTTTGAATTGTTGCTATTTTTAGAATATTTAAAAAAAAAATCCCACGTACCCTTTGGCATACCTTCAAGTACCCCCACTTGAGAACCACTGCCATAAGTAATCACAATAAAAATAAATCAATAAATAATAATTGGGCCCTGCGATGAGATGGCGACTTGTTCAGGGCCTTCAGCCCGAATACCCGAGAGCCCAAAAACGGACAAGCGGTAGAAAATTGATGGATGGAATAATAATTGGTGAAGTAAGTTATATTTCATATTAGTTAAATTACCAATGATTGTCACACACACACTAGGTGTGGCGAAATCTTTCCTCTGCATTTGACCCATCCCCTTATTCATCCCCTGGGAAGTGAGGGGAGCAGTGGGCAGCAGCGGTGCCGCGCCCGGGAATATAATGAGATGAGTAAGATTATTTTGAGAATGAAAGAATAGATGGATGAAATAAATTCCGAATGTTTATCATGGTTCTTCTTTGTACTTTGTAAACACTGAGTTTAAAGAGTTTCTTGAAGTGGATTATTTTAGTACATTGTTTGATTTCTTTGCATAATCCATTCCATAATTTAATTCCACCTACAGATATACTGAAAGTTTTAAGTGTTGTACGTGCATACAAATGTTTTTTTACATTACATTTTCTCTAAGATTATATTTCTCCTCTTTTGTTGAGAAGAATTGTTGTATATTCCTGGGTAGCAGGTTATAGTTTGCTTTGTGTATAATTTTAGCTCTTTGCAAATTCACTATGTAGTTAGAATCTTTGATGCAATAAATAAAGGGTTTGTATGTTCTCTATATCCAACATTATGTATTATTCTAACTGATCTTTTTTATAACACCGTTAGTGAATTAAGTGTACTTTTGTAATTATTTCCCCATATTTCTGCACAGTAACTCAGATATGGTAACACTAGTGAGCAGTAGAGAATGTGAAGGGATTTTTGGTCTAGAACATGTTTTGCTTTATTCATTATTGACGTGTTTCTTGCTACTTTATGTTGTATATTTTTACATGATTTTTACAGTTCAATATATCATCAATCATAACTAGAAATTTGGTTTCATTTACTCTTTCAATTTACGTCGATTGTACCCCTTAAATCATATAATTCAATGAAATACAGTGGCGAACGGTGCATTTCCCACTTAGGCCTTCAGTGATGTCCGACTTCAATGACTGCCTCTCAAAATACCATCATTTATGTCCCCACTTGACCTTTGCGGGAGAAATACTATACAGGAACTGGTGTTTTAACGATACCAATATTTTGGTACCGGTACCTTTACTAAAATGATTTCGATACATTTTGGTACTTTTCAAAATAAAGGTGACCACAAAAAAGTTCCATTATTGGCTTTATTTTAACAAAAAATCTTAGGGGTGTATTAAACATATGTTTCTTATTGCAGTTAAGTCCTTAAATAAAATAGTGAACATACAAGAGTTGTCTTTTAGTTGTAAATAAGCAAACAAAGACATCTAATTAGTCTGCTGACATATGCAGTAACACATTATGTCATTTTCCATTATATTATTTTGTCAACATTATTAAGGACAAGTGGTAGAAAATGTATTATAAATTTACTTCATTTACTGTTAAAGGCCTACTGAAATGAGATTTTCTCATTTAAACGGGGATACCAGGTCCATTTTATGTGTCATACTTGATCATTTCACGATATTGCCATATTTTTGCTGAAAGGATTTAGTAGAGAACATCCACGATAAAGTTAGCAACTTTTGGTCGCTAACAAAAAAGCCCTGCCTTTAAAGGAAGTCGCAGACGATGACCTCACCCGTTGAGGGCTCCTCACATTGTTTTTAATGGGAGACTCCAACAAACAGAGCTATTCGGACCGAGAAAACGACAATTTCCCCATTAATTTCAGCGAGGATGAAATATTTGTGTTTGAGGATATTGATAGCAACGGACTAGAAAAAGAAAAAAAAAAAAATCAAGTTGAAAAAAAACGCGATTGCATTGGGACGGATTCAGATGTTTTTAGACACATTTACTAGGATAATTCTGGGAAATCCCTTATCTTTCTATTGTGTTGCCAGTGTTTTAGTGAGTTTAATAGTACCTGATAATCGGAAGGGTGTATCCACGAGTGTCTTGAGGTCAGTGTCTGATGGAAGTCGACGGCAGTTGTACGGACGGCACAAGCTCAGCTGATCTCCAGTAAGTGGCGATTTTTTACCACAATTTTCTCACCGAAAACTGCTGGTGGTCGGGATCCATGTTCGCTTGACCGCTCTGATCCATAGTAAAATTTCACCTCCGGGAATTTTAAACAATGAATCACAGTGGCTAAAGGCTAAAGCTTCCCAACTCCATCTTTCTACTTTGGCTTCTCCATTATTAATTGAACAAATTGCAAAAGATTCAGCAACACAGATGTCCAAAATACTGTGTAATTATGCGGTTAAAGCAGACGACCTTTAGCTGTGTGTGTGCACAGCGTTGATATTTCCTAACAGTATGTGACGTCACGCGTACACGTCATCATTCCGCAACGTTTTCAACACAACACTTCGCGGGAAATTTAAAATTGCAATTTAGTGAACTAAAAAGGCCGTATTGGCATGTGTTGCAATGTTAATATTTCATCATTGATCTATAAACTATCAGACTGCGTGGTCGATAGTAGTGGGTTTCAGTATGCCTTTATTATCTGCTTACTTTCTCTTTTAACATGTTCTGTCTACACTTCTGTTAAAATGTAATAATCACTTATTCTTCTGTTGTTTGATACTTTACATTAGTTTTGGATGATTCCACAAACTTGGGTATCAATTCGAGTTACAGGATCATACATTGGTAATAGTCAAAGTCCTCATGTGTCCAGGGACATATTTCCTGAGTTTATACACTTAATATACATTTTAAAAAAGCGAAAGAAGATGTTTTGATGCCAAAAAATATCGACATAATCATAGTAGTATCTACCAGATACGTGCCTGTACTTGATATCATTACAGTGGATGTCAGGTGTAGATCCAACAATGGCGTTTGTTTACATTTGGATGCCGGTGAGCTACGGTGTGTAGTGAAACATGTTTAGCTATTCCTTGTCCTGCAGGGATGATACTTGTAAGAAACTTACTTTATTTGTCGCCATGGAGGAGAGGATTAGTGATTTAGAAGTATCTAAAACACTGCCGACTAGCTGGCCAGCCATGTCTTAGTGTTATAACTTCACCTTTATTGTTAGTTTTTAAGCCAAAATGTGTTCGTTTTCCCGTTTCCGTCTACACACTGTGTCTGCTTGTAAGTACTCTGTGATTGTGCGCTGCCGAACATGCTCCTCTGCTCGTAAACCAGGAATGTCACAACGTGACATTGACACGGGGAGAGTGTGGGAACCGTATTTTTCAGAGACGGTATAGTACAGAAAATTATTAATTAGTATCGTGGTACTATACTAATACCTTACAAACCTAACAGGAACACATTTACGCACTAATGGGCATTGTACTAAACAGTTTTTTTTCTGGCGTATTTAAGAATCAATAATCCCGTATCAGCAATTAAAACATATCTTTTGTGGTACTGTCCAAATTAAAATTGCAAAATACATTTTAAACGTGAAAAAAACATAAAATAAAATACCAGAACTCACATTTCATCGACAGCTGAGCTAGTTTCCAGGGTTGGCCGACATGGTCTCTCACAAAATATAGTTTATCTTTAAATATCCTTCTTGAAAATGGCTTTGCAAATATATTTGTTGTCTTGTCTGACAAATTATAATGTTGTTGGGGTTTTTTTTTTACACTTACATGTTGCGGTTAATAGTATTCTATGTTTGTTTGTCATTACTTATATTTTTGAACAAATTATGTGATAATGTTCATCAGTCAACTCATTGATGTTCATTTTCAATCTATCAAGATAAGAAAAATCATATCAATAGTAACAAAAAAAACCAAATACATGTGTATTGAATAGCCAATGTAAAACAGAAAATCCACCACCTCCCAAAAATATACAAAAGCACAGGATTTTTTTATTATTGTTTCATTCATCTTATTATGTGTGGCTGTTTTTTTTCTTCTCATATTTATTTTATTTAAAATACTTTTATTTTTTCAAGGTACCTCAGGTATGCTCAACTCGGTGACAGTAAGTACCGTATTTTTCGGACTATAAGTCGCGTTTTTTTCAAAGTTTGGCCTGGGGTGCGACTTATACTCAGGAGCGACTTATGTGTGAAATTATTAACACATTACCGTAAAATATCAAATAATATTATTTAGCTCATTCACGTAAGAGACTAGACGTATAAGATTTCATGGGATTTAGGGATTAGGAGTGACAGATTGTTTGGTAAACGTATAGCATGTTCTATATGTTATAGTTATTTGAATGACTCTTACCATAATATGTTACGTTAACATACCAGGCACCTTCTCAGTTGGTTATTTATGCGTCATATAACGTACACTTATTCAGCCTGTTGTTCACTATTCTTTATTTATTTTAAATTGCCTTTCAAATGTCTATTCTTGGTGTTGGGTTTTATCAAATAAATTTCCTCAAAAAATACGACTTGTACTCCAGTGCGACTTATATGTTTTTTTTTCCTTCTTTATTATGCATTTTCGGCAGGTGCGATTTATATTCCAGAGCGACCTATACTCCGAAAAATACGATATAGTAAAAATTAAGTGCACATTTTCAAAGTACAGATAGTAAACACACCCATTAACAACTTTACTTAGTGCACCATTTTATATCTGCATTTACTCTTCCCTTAACCACTTGTTTAAACAAACATACTTGTTTACCTTTTCAGTGTTGATCTCTTTTTTCGTGGCAGAATGCTGACAGCTGTGATATGAAAGACATCATTGCAGCACTTTTGTCTTCAGCGATTATAAGTAGCTTACATGCTGCTGGCTCGCCATTTTGCGAAGGCTATGTTTAACGTATCTTTGCTAAGTTTGTTGACAAAATTGATTTGTCGCTGTAGTGCCAACAAATTAACTCAGTTTGATCTAAAGTTCCATCGAAGTGTCATCACCCGTCTTTGTACCTTGTAACGATAAATGCCGATTAGCGGGTTTACATGCGGCCATAACAAATCGTGTGATTAATCTTGATTTAATTTATTATAACGCAATCATTTTTTTAGGTAGCACTTTGGAATGTGGAACATATTCTAAGTAACAAAGACTTAATTTAGAGTTATTTGGACACTGGGGGAACATATTCTGAGTAACAAAGACTTAATTTAGAGTTATTTGGACACTGTGGGAACATATTCTAAGTAACAAAGACTTTAGGGTTAGGGTCATTGTAGTTCTGTGTTAAGTGGTATTAGAGGGAGAATCATATACAACAACTTCCTTACTTAGTACTAACAAGCAATAATTCTGATGTTATTGAGGGAAGACTTCTCGTTAATGGCTTACTGGTTGTATAATAAGGCCTTGTAAAATAAGGCATTATTAAGTACTTAAGGACTAAGAGCCAATATGTTACTAATTTGCATGTTAATAAGCAACTAATTAATGGTGAATATGTTCCTCAAACTAAAGTGTTACCATTTTTTTAATCTATTAATCAAATGCGTTAAAGTTGACAGCTCTAATATATACATACCGTATTTTTCGGAGTATAAGTCGCTCCGGAGCACCTGCCGAAAATGCATAATAGAGAAGGAAAAAAACATATATAAGTCGCACTGGAGTATAAGTCGCATTTTTGGGGGAAATTTATTTGATAAAACCCAACACCAAGAATAGACATTTGAAAGGCAATTTAAAATAAATAAAGAATAGTGTGTTATGATCGAAGACCTCTATGAAGAAGAGAAAACAAAGGCCCCAGATTTCCCTTGCCCGGACGCGGGTCACCGGGGGCCCCCCCTCTGGAGCCAGGCCCGGAGGTGGGGCACGATAGCGAGCGCCTGGTGGCCGGGCCTGTTCCCATGGGGCCCGGCCGGGCACAGCCCGAAGAGGCAACGTGGGTCACCCCTCCAATGGGCTCACCACCCATAGCAGGGGCCATAGAGGTCGGGTGCAATGTGAGCTGGGCGGCAGCCGAAGGCAGGGCACTTGGCGGTCCGATCCTCGGCTACAGAAGCTAGCTCTTGGGACGTGGAACGTCACCTCACTGGGGGGGAAAGAGCCTGAGCTAGTGCGCGAAGTGGAGAAGTTCAGGCTGGATATAGTCGGACTCACTTCGACGCACAGCAAGGGCTCTGGAACCACTTCTCTCAAGAGGGACTGGACCCTCTTCCACTCTGGCGTTGCCGACAGTGAGAGGCGACGGGCTGGGGTGGCAATTCTTGTTGCCCCCCGGCTTAAAGCCTGCACGTTGGAGTTCAACCCAGTGGACGAAAGGGTAGCCTCCCTCCGCCTTCGGGTGGGGGGACGGGTCCTGACTGTTGTTTGTGCTTACGCACCAAACAGCAGTTCAGAGTACCCACCCTTTTTGGGTACACTCGACGGAGTACTGGAAAGTGCTCCCCCGGGTGATTCCCTTGTCCTACTGGGGGACTTCAACGCTCATGTTGGCAACGACAGTGAAACCTGGAGAAGCGTGATTGGGAAGAATGGCCGCCCGGATCTGAACCCGAGTGGTGTTTTGTTATTGGACTTTTGAGCTCGTCACGGATTGTCCATAACAAACACCATGTTCAAACATAAGGGTGTCCATATGTGCACTTGGCACCAGGACACCCTAGGCCGCAGTTCCATGATCGACTTTGTAGTTGTGTCATCGGATTTGCGGCCTTATGTTTTGGACACTCGGGTGAAGAGAGGGGCGGAAATTTCTACCGATCACCACCTGGTGGTGAGTTGGCTGCGATGGTGGGGGAGGATGCCGGACCGACCTGGCAGGCCCAAACGCATTGTGAGGGTCTGCTGGGACCGTCTGGCAGAGTCTCCTGTCAGAGAAAGTTTCAATTCCCATCTCCGGAAGAACTTCGAACATGTCACGAGGGAGGTGCTGGACATTGAGTCCGAGTGGACCATGTTCCGCACCTCTATTGTCGAGGCGGCTGATCGGAGCTGTGGCCGCAAGGTAGTTAGTACCTGTCGGGGTGGCAATCCTAAAACCCCTTGGTGGACACCAACGGTGAGGGATGCCGTCAAGCTGAAGAAGGAGTCCTATCGGGTCCTTTTGGCTCATAGGACTCCGGAGGCAGTGGACAGGTACCGACAGGCCAAGCGGTGTCCGGCTTCAGCGGTCGCTGAGGCAAGAACTCGGACATGGGAGGAGTTCGGGGAAGCCATGGAAAATGACTTCCGGACGGCTTCGAAGCGATTTTGGACCACCTTGTTCTGCTGACCTCAACTGCGGATGTTGTGGATAGGTTGAAGGAATACTTCGAAGACCTCCTCAATCCCACCAACATGTCTTCCTAAGAGGAAGCAGTGCCTGGGGAATCTGTGGTGGACTCTCCTATTTCTGGGGCTGAGGTCGCTGAGTGAGTTAAAAAGTTCTTCGGTGGCAAGGCCCCGGGGGTGGACGAGATCCGCCCGGAGTTCCTCAAGGCTCTGGATGCTGTGGGGCTGTCTTGGTTGACAAGACTCTGCAGCATCGCGTGGACATCAGGGGCGATACCTCTGGATTGGCAGACCGGGGTGGTGGTTCCTCTCTTTAACATGGGGGACCGGAGGGTGTGTTCCAACTATCGTGGGATCACACTCCTCAGCCTTCCCAGTAAGGTTTATTCAGGTGTACTGGAGAGGAGGCTACGCCGGATAGTCGAACATCGGATTCAGGAGGAACAGTGTGGTTTTCGTCCTGGTCGTGGAACTGTGGACCAGCTCTATACTCTCGGCAGGGTTCTTGAGGGTGCATGGGAGTTTGCCCAACCAGTCTACATGTGCTTTGTGGAATTGGAGAAGGCATTCGACCGTGTCCCTCCGGAAGTCCTGTGGGGAGTGCTCAGAGAGTATGGGGTATCGGACTGTCTTATTGTGGCGGTCTGCTCCCTGTACGATCAGTGCCAGAGCTTGGTCCGCATTGCCGGCAGTAAGTCGAACACATTTCCAGTGAGGGTTGGACTCCGCCAAGGCTGTCCTTTGTCACCGATTCTGTTCATAACTTTTATGGACAGAATTTCTAGGCGCAGTCAAGGCGTTGAGGGGTTCCGGTTTGGTGACCGCAGGATTAGGTCTCTGCTTTTTGCAGATGATGTGGTCCTGATGGCTTCATCTGACCGGGATCTTCAGCTCTCACTGGATCAGTTTGCAGCCGAGTGTGCAGCGACCGGAATGAGAATCAGCACCTCCAAGTCCGAGTCCATGGTTCTCGCCCGTTAAAGGGTGGAGTGCCATCTCCGGGTTGGGGAGGACACCCTGCCCCAACTGGAGGAGTTCAAGTACCTAGGAGTCTTGTTCACGAGTGAGGGAAGAGTGGATTGTGAGATCGACAGGCGGATCGGTGCGGCGTCTTCAGTAATGCGGACGTTGTACCGATCCGTTGTGGTGAAGAAGGAGCTAAGCCGGAAGGCAAAGCTCTCAATTTACTGGTCGATCTACGTTCCCATCCTCACCTATGGTCATGAGCTTTGGGTCATGACCGAAAGGATAAGATCACGGGTACAAGCGGCCGAAATGAGTTTCCCCCGCCGTGTGGCAGGGCTCTCCCTTAGAGATAGGGTGAGAAGCTCTGCCATCCGGGAGGGACTCAAAGTAAAGCCGCTGCTCCTCCACATCGAGAGGAACCAGATGAGGTGGTTCGGGCATCTGGTCAGGATGCCACCCGAACGCCTCCCTGGGTAGGTGTTCAGGGCACGTCCAACTGGTAGGAGGCCACGGGGAAGACCCAGGACACGTTGGGAAGACTATGTCTCCCGGCTGGCCTGGGAACGCCTCGGGATCCCACGGGAAGAGCTAGACAAAGTGGCTGGGGAAAGGGAAGTCTGGGTTTCCCTGCTTAGGCTGTTGCCCCCGCGACCCGACCTCGGATAAGCGGAAGAAGATGGATGGATGGATGGATGGTGTTATGATCCGCTGCCCGGATCATATTCTGATTGGATTTTTGAGTCATTTGTGTTTTCTGTTGGTTTTGGACTCCTTCGGTTCCTGTTTGTGCACCTCTGAGTTGGTCACCATAGTTACTTATTCTTTTCACCTGCCGCTTGTTCCGGACGCGCACCTGTGTTTTGTAATGACTGACATTATTTAAGCCTGCCTTCTCCAGTCAGTCAGTCTGGCTTCCTAATTTGCAATACGCAACAGATGACGACTTTTGTCTCCGGCTCTGTACCTGCTAGTTTCCCCGCTAGGCTCTTTTACTTGCTAGCTCCCAGGCTAGCCACTTTGTTTTTTGCCTTCTGTGCTTTGAGCACGTTTTTCCTTGTTAAGGTCTGATTTATTTTTAAATAAATCATTTGTTCCTACCTTCAGGCTGTGTCCGAAGCCCGTCTGTATTCCTGGGAGAACGAACTCCGCACCACGATGCGACCCGGTCGTTACATAGTGTACGTTATATGACGCATAAATAACCAACTGAGAAGGTGCCTGGTATGTTAACGTAACATATTATGGTAAGAGTCATTCAAATAACTATAACATATAGAACATGCTATACGTTTACCAAACAATCTGTCACTCCTAATCGCTAAATCCTACGAAATCTTATTCGTCTAGTCTCTTACGTGAATGAGCTAAATAATATTATTTGATATTTTACGGTAATGTGTTAAGTCGCTCCTGTGTGTAAGTCGCACCCCTGGCCAGACTATGAAAAAAAACGGACTTATAGTCCGAAGAATACGGTAATGCATACATACATTATGATTAAATTATATACTCAGGAACTTTTTATTCCATAATGTTCTGTATTTTGTTTGTGTTTTTGGCATGGTCTTATTATCAAAGAATAAAAAATACCAGTCAAATTATTCGTAATCATTGCAGTACCTTTTGAGTGTACTGCATCATTTTACCCCAAACATCCTATATTTCAATGAAATACAATGCTGCTTTTAATTCCATAAAATGTTTTATTATTTCTTTGTCTTTTTTCAGTTTTTTTCTTAGCATAGTCTTAATATCAAACAGGGAATGTGTCGTTTTAACCACATAACTTTTTTTCTTCGATAAATAGTTAAAATATTTTTAATTATTGCAGTACCTCTGAGTATACCTCATTATTGTACCCATGAAGCCATACACATCTGTAATATTTTGGAAATATTGTTCTACAAATCTGTTTTGTTTTTTCTTTGACTTGTTCGCGTATGATGAATACTTTTTATGATAATCGTAGAACCAAAAGACAGGTAAATAATTAGTTTAATTGTTTGCAATCTTTGCTGTACCTTGTGAGGATACAGTCATCCATCGCCTCATATTGTTTAAAAGTGTATAAACATTGTTTAATGCAATAACTATAAAACTAATAAACCTTTAATGAATAATTCCTACATGGTGTAAATTCATTTACCATGGAACTAATTAACAGTTGTGCTTCACAAATGTATGTAATATTGTAGAAACTTAAATTCCACAAGGGTGTTTTTATTTTTTAGGAAGGTATTAGTAATACCAAATAATGTGTTATGATAACAATAGAACAAAACAATCTTAAAATAATCTATTTATTGGGAATTATTGCACTAATTTTTGAGGGAGGACATGACCCCACTTTTGCACACCTAAAAGACTATAATAGCCACCCTTGGCTCTGATTACTTTTTCGCACACTCATGGCATTCTCTCGATGAGCTTCAAGAGGTAGTCACCTGAAATGGTTTTCACTTTACAGGTGTGCTTGAAGCTCATCGAGAGAATGCCTAGAGTGTGCAAAGGGTGACGAAACCAGAATACAAAACACGTTTTCGGTTGTTTCACTTTTTTTCTTGCTAAGTACATAACTCCACCTGTGTTCATTCGTTGTTTTGATGCCTTCTGTGACAATCTACAATGTAAATAGTCATGAAAATAAAGAAAAGGCATTGAATGAGAAGAAGGTGTGTCCAAACTTTTGGGCCTGTACTGTACATTTGCGGTTAAAAACAGCTTAACACATAGTTAAGTTAAAGTTAAAGTGTCATGCCGTGGACTTTGTTGCGGTTTGTTTTCTCGTAGTGCAAAGCGACTGAACCGGATACAACGTGAAGGTAATGACATCTTTTAATTAATCCACCAAAAAGTGAAAACAAAAGGCGCTCACAACGGAGGTACAAAACTTGGCTAAGAAAACAAAAACTATGGACATGAAAACATGAACTAAAAAAACTCACTAAACTGTGGCTTCAATAAACAAAAAAAACCTACATGGCAAGAAAAGAGCAGCACAAACTACGACCTGGACAGAGTACTCAGTGTCAAGAGTTCACAGCATGAATGTGATGTCGCCAGGCTGACTGCCTGGCAACAACAGGCTTAAATAGTGGTGAAGTCATTAGCAACAGGTGCATTAGTCCAAATGAATCTGGTGCATGACATGAGGACAGGTGAAAACTAATGGGTTGTCATGGAAAAAACATAGTGAAAAAACAGGAACTGACAAAATCCAAAAACCAAACAGAACATAGCCAAACTAAATATGATCACCAAGACAGGACATAAAGTACCAATGATTGTCACACACACACACACACACACACACACACACTAATTGTGGTGAAATCTGTCCTCTGCATTTGACCCATCTCCTTGTTCACCCTCTGGGAGGTGAGGGGAGCAGTGGGCAGCACCGGTGCCCACACCCGGGAATAATTTTTGGTGCTTTAACCCCCAATTCCAACCCTTGATGCTGAGTGCCAAGCAGGGAGGTAGTAATGGGTCCCATTTTTATAGTCTTTGGTATGACTCGGCCAGGGGTTTGAACTCACAACATACCGATCTCAGGGCGGACACTCTAACCCAGGGGTCGGGAACCTTTCTGGCTGAGAGAGCCATGAATGCCAACTAATTTAAAATGGACTTCCGTGAGAGCCGTATATTTTTAACACTGAATACAAACTGTCAGGTTCAAACACTGATGGCATCTATTAAACTGACAAGAAGCAAGGAATTAAACAGAGACTGGATTCAATTTAGCTCAATGAGAAGAAACACGTAGACCTGTACCCTTGAACACTGTCCTCCCACGCTCTGACAAGAGAATTCTACGCCTCCTCTTTTATCTGGACTTTTCCCTGATTACAACAACTAAATGCGTGCATCTCTCATTCTTTTTAATAACATTGTTATTCTGATGGTAACCAATAAGAAATAAAATACTTTTGACCATTGATCCGACTTCTTGAACAGGTGCGATAGAAACGGATGGATGGATTAAAATGCATGAGAATGTTTTATATTTTGAACATTATTTTTAACACTGTGATTACCAGCGGAATTATTCATTACTTATAGTGTTAAGCAACGTCAGCTAAGATTTATCTGAGAGCCAGAGGCGGTCATCAAAAGAGCCACATAGGTTCCCTACCCCTGCTCTAACCACTAGGTGACTGAGTAGCAAGTACTTGAAATGACATACAGTTTGTAAACTGCTCAGTACTATTTATAATAGTGCAAACTGCAACCCCAAAGTAAGCCTGATTAAATGAATACTGTACCTCATTAAAATTTCTAAAAGCAGATAATGTGTTGTTAAATTGAGCCCATTAAAATACATAACTATAGTGATATAGCCAAAACCCTCATACAGCTACATGAACAACTACATCAGTCAACTACAACATGGGAATATTTAAGACTTACAGTATTTTCTGTGCCAAACTTCCTTCTAATAAAATCTTCATTCTTTACGTCCATTCGCCATCCAACGACGCAAACTTGACACCCCGCCACAAGAAAAGCTCACCTCGGGTGATATCTCAGACGCTGCTTTGAAAGTGCTGCGTTTGAACTGGTTTTTTTAGTGCCGTGTTTACTCAAAGCTAGCAGAGCTAACACAAACCTCTCTTTCTCTCTCTCTCCCTCTCTCTCTTTGTGAGACAATTATGGCTGGAAAAAAGTTTGCAAGCAAACAGAAACCTTCGCCACTCATCCTGCTGCATCAGGATCTTGTCCGTTGGGCATGTCAAACAAACGTTCCGTCACTTCAACAGGACACGGCGACATTTTGACTTCTTTAAAGGCCTACTGAAATGAGTTTTTCTTATTCAAACGGGGATAACAGGTCCATTCTATGTGTCATACTTGATCATTTCGCGATATTGCCATACTTTTGCTGAAAGGATTTAGTAGAGAACATCCACGATAAAGTTCGCAACTTTTGGTCGCTAGTAGATAAGCCCTGCTTATCAAGACAATTCAAGACAAAGTTACATGTTTTTCTTATTGGTGCACAAAATGAACTGTGCATGAACATCACCTTCTTCAAAGAACAAAACCAACACAGTGCATGAACTCACAACAAATTACTTACTTGCAAATCAGATGGAAAATTGGAGGGAACATTATTTGGTGGCATCCATAATACGCGGATAGGGACAAGTTTTTATTTAAACGATGAGTCAGGTGTGTCTTGACCTCCGTGGTGGAGGCTATGCCGAACCCCTGAGGCCGATTCACCGAACCCCTAGGGTTCGATCGAACCCAGGTTAAGAATCACTGTTCTCATTGGAGCCACCAGCAGTAAGAGCAATTTGGACCGAGAAAGCGACAATTTCCCCATTAATTTGAGCGAGGATTAAAGATTCGTGAATTAGAATATTGATAGTGAAGGAATAAAAGAAAGAAGAAAAAAAACGACGGCTCCGGGCGACGGCAGTGTGAGCGATTCAGATGTAATTAGACACATTTACTAGGATAATTCTTAAAGATCCCTTATCTGCTTATTGTTTTAATAGTGTTTTAGTGAGATTTTAAAGATTGCAAAGTAAAGATTGTAAAGACATACCTTGAGGTCGGATGGCTGTGGTGAACATACTGTGTCTCAGAAAGAAGCTGAAGAGCCAAGCTCACAGCTGCTGCAGAACGACGAATAATCCACTGATGTCTTCGGTAATGCATATATCAAAATTTCCCCATCCAAAAACATGCTGGTTGACGTAGAGATAACATGTTCGCTTGACCGCTCTGCTTTCACAACAAATAAAGAAACACCGGCTGGGTCTCGGTGCTAAAGACAGCTGCAATCCACCGCTTTCCACCAATGTCATTCTTCTTTATGGTCTCCATTATTAAATGAACAAATTGCAAAAGATTCAGCAACACAGATGTCCAAAATACTGTGTAATTATGCCGTTAAACAGACGACTTTTAGCTCTGTGTGTGCGCAGCGCTAATATTTCCTTACAGTCCGTGACATCACGCGTACACGTCAGCATTCCGCGACGTTTTCAACAAGAAACTCCCGGGAAATTTAAAATTGCAATTTAGTAAACTAAAAAGGCCGTATTGGCATGTGTTGCAATGTTAATATTTCATCATTGATATATAAACTATCAGACTGCGTGGTCATTAGTAGTGGGTTTCAGTAGGCCTTTAAGGTTGCTGGCGTGAACACCGAAAAAACTGGTGGGAGAAGACATACAGTATTGGATCCAATAGCATGAGAACTTTGTTGAACCTGGGGCGATACAGGTGATCTATTGGCAGCTGTATTTCCCAAAGTGAGGCTTGAGGCCCAAAAACGGTCACAGGGCATTTTTTAATTGGGTCTGAGAATTCTTTTATTTTTCCAAATCAGGTTGGCACCTCCTGATCTAATGCAGTGGTACAGAACCTGTGGCTCTTCCTGATGACTTGCACCTGGCTCTCAGATAAATCTTAGCTGACGTTGCTTAAGACGATGAGTAATGAATATTTCCACTGGTAATCACAGTGTTAAAAATAACATTCAAAATATAAAACATTCTCATGCATTTTAATCCATCCATCCGTTTCTATCGCACTTGTCAGGTTGGGTTGGTCAGTAATGCGGACGTTGTACCGATCCGTTGTGGTGAAGAAGGAGCTGAGCCGGAAGGCAAAGCTCTCAATTTACCGGTCGATCTACGTTCCCATCCTCACCTATGGTCATGAGCTTTGGGTCATGACCGAAAGGATAAGATCACGGGTACAAGCGGCCGAAATGAGTTTCCTCCGCCGTGTGGCGGGGCTCTCCCTTAGAGATAGGGTGAGAAGCTCTGCCATCCGGGAGGAACTCAAAGTAAAGCCGCTGCTCCTCCACATCGAGACGAGCCAGATGAGGTGGTTCGGGCATCTGGTCAGGATGCCACCCGAACGCCTCCCTAGGGAGGTGTTTAGGGCACGTCCAACCGGTAGGAGGCCACGAGGAAGACCCAGGATACGTTGGGAAGACTATGTCTCCCGGCTGGCCTGGGAACGCCTCGGGATCCCCCGGGAAGAGCTGGACAAAGTGGCTGGAGAGAGGGAAGTCTGGGTTTCCCTGCTTAGGCTGCTGCCCCCGCGACCCGACCTCGGATAAGCGGAAGAAGATCGATGGATGGGTTGGTGACGAACCCCAAGATGCGGAGAAGGCGGCAGGCATTGTGCGGGAAAACATTATTTAATCTTCAAAAATAACGAAAAGAACACAAACCAGGAACTAGGTATAGCCAAAACTGAAAACAGGAACCAGCAAACAAAAAAAACTGGAAACAGCTAATGGCTACAAAGAAAACACGAAACAAAAGACCCAGCTAACAGGAACAACTTACCGCTAGGACGACAGCGATAAAGACAAGTAGCAGCACGACAGGTAGTAGCTTTAATGATATCGACAATGACAGGTAGTGGTGACATCGACACAACAATGATCCAGCACTGACTGGAGGAGAAAGCAGGTCTAAATAGTGGCTGGCTGATTGACACCAGGTGTGGCCAGGTGCCAATAGGCCACAGCTGAGGGGACGCAGCACTCAGGGAGACAAACGGGAAACAGAATCGAAATAAGAGTGCTGACAGGAACTAAAGACAGGAAACAAAGTGAAGTGTAGTGAATTATATTTATATAGCACTTTTCTCAAGTGACTCAAAGCTTTTTACATAGTGACACCCAATATCTAAGTTACATTTAAACCAGTGTGGGTGGCACTGGGAGCAGGTGGGTAAAGTGTCTTGCCCAAGGACACAACGGCAGTAACTAGGATGGCACAAGCGGGAATCGAACCTGCAACCCTCAAGTTGTTGGCACGGCCACTCTACCAACCGAGCCATGCCGCCTCAAAGACAAATGCAGAGGAAAAACAAAGACATAGACCAAACTATCAGGTACAAACCCGACAGCACCTGTTCAAGAAGTCGCATTAATGGTCAAACGTATTTTATTTATTATTGGTTACCTTCAGAATAACAATGTTATTAAGAAGAATAAGAGATGCACGCATTTAGTTGTGTAATCAGGGAAAAGTCCAAATAAAAGAGGAGGCGTAGAATTCTCTTGTCAGAGTGTGGGAATACACTGAACAAGGGTACAGGTCTACACGTTTCTCCTCATTGAGCTAAATTGAATCCCGTCTCTGTAATTCTTTGCTTCTTGTCTGTTTAATACAGGCATGTGATTTTTCCGTCTAAAGTCGGTATTCTGTCTTTTTTAATCTCGGGAGGAAAAAAAGTGTCGACCCATCAACTACGGCGTAATATAATATTCCGCCGTAGTTGATTAGTCGATATGTTACTTGTGACCAATCAGGAGATCTGTTATGAATGATGGCGTTATTACTGCCATTTTTTCCCAAATGTAATTGATATCTGTTCTCGAGAGAAAGGACGCTTCACGAGCAAAATAAATTGATAAACATGTCAAAAATAAGTTTCGATGGGACTGGATGGAAAGGGAAATCACTGATACTGTTGGGAAGAAGGAAGTTACGACTTTGTTCGGCGATTTTATTTGGAAAATCGATTGTCCCGGAAAAGTTTTGTGCACGTGGTTACATGATAATATTGACTATGGATCACGAGGTTTCAATGCTTTGGAAGTACATGCGAAACGCCAAAAACATATGAAACAACTTGAAGCAAGGAAAACAAATTTATCACTAGCTGGTACTTTTGGATGTCAACCGAAAGTGAGCAAACTTTACGGACTTCATCCTTTGTTTACATCGACAACTGCCGTAGACATCGAGAGGAAAGATCCACCCAAACAACCCACTTCAGTTGCAGACAGGGTAGTTAATAATGAGGTAAGCTAAAAAAATATTTGCTTGCGAAATACGCATGTTTGTTTTAGATATTAACCAATTATTGCTTTGCAAAATATAAATGTTTTTTTCTAAAAATAAAAACCCACGTGAAAATATATTATGAAATTACAGAAATTCAAAGAGTCGCATTATTGATTCCAGTTAACAATTTATTTGAAATAAATTTGCATATAATACTAGAGGCAGAAGTTGGCAGTGAAATCCAAAAAAGAAGCTACAAAAGCAGAGACCAAAAGGAAAATGCAGGCTGCTCAGAAATTTGTTTGGGCTCTCCGAGCAAGTAAATGTGTGAGGTGAACTGAAGTAATGTGGTAATTCTGTAAATAAACTGTAGATAATAACACTGATCAATGTGACACCTGTGGATGTGAAATGAACACAAGCTGTAAATGTTAGTGACTAAATACTGTTGGGACTGAACCATATACAGTGATTCATTAGGATAATTGGGGTATGTATGTTCTATTAATGATGTTTTCATGTCTTTAAACACTAAAAAAATGTTTTCAAATGGTGCTGTCTTTGTTAATTTTAGCATGTTAAATTGGTGAATTACTGGACCTGGGGTTATTGATGGAAGACTTTGTCCCCCAGACCCCCAGTCTTTTTCATTGTGGTCAAATCACATGCCTGTTACTGGATGTCATCAGTGTTTGAACCTGACAGTTGTATTCGGTGTTAAAAATATTATACGGCTCTCACGGAAATACTGTACATTTTGAAATATTTGGCTTTCATGGCTTTCTCAGCCAAAAAGGTTCCCGAACCCCTGAGCTAATGTATCTTTTGTGAGTGCGTAGATTTCTAAGTTTCACACTCATCTGATAGCAGCGAAGGCTTTAAACCTGCATGGCGCCTACAGTTGTGTTTTGTGTGCTTCCTGCAGACACACAATGTAAAAGCTAGGTCATGATAGCCATTTTCTTTATGCTTGGGGATAATGCTTTTTGAAAATGATCGCGTTGCAATACTAATGACAGCGTGAGGAGGGGGGGGGGGGGGGGGGGGATACTGAAAGGAGTAGAAAATGACACCACTGTCTCCTTTTTAACCCCCCTCAACACAATAAAGGTGGCTTACTTAGTGTGTCATAAGATGGCAAAACTGCCTTTGGAATAATACTTTGGAAGACATACAGTCCTGGTCAAAAGTTTACATACACTTGTAAAGAACATCCTGTTATGGCTGTCTTGAGTTTCCAATCATTTCTACAACTCTTGTTTTTTTTTTGTGATAGAGTGATTGGAGCACATACTTGTTGGTCACAAAAAGACATTCATGAAGTTTTCTTTTTTATAAGTTTATTGTGGGTCTACTGAAACTTCTAGGTCAAAAGTAGACATTCAGCAATGTTGATGTTTGTCAAGTTTCACTGCAATAAGGCACTTTTGGGTGCCATCCACAAGCTTCTGGTTAAATTTTTGACCACTCTTGACAAAAGTGGTGCAGTTCAGCTAAATATTTTGGTTTTCTGACGTGGATTTTTTCTCTTCACAGTCAGTGTTTTAGGAAGGCCCTTCTAAAACCTTAATTCTAGCCTGATTTAGCCATTTCTTTGCCACTTTTGACGTGTGTTTGGGGTCATTCTCCTGCTGGAACACCCAACTGCGCCCAAGACCCAACCTCCGGGCTGATCATTTTAGGTTGTCCGGAAGAATTTGGAGGTAATCCTCCTTTTTCATTGTCCCATTTAAAGCACAAGTTCCATTGGCAGCAAAACAGGCCCAGAGCATAATACTACCAACTACCACCATGCTTGACAGTAGGCAAATACGGTAAAATGTTATGTTATTATAATTTAAGACAATATTAACATTTTTGTTCCCATTTATTTTATTTACAAATGTCACACAATGAGTCTAATAAAATCTAATAAAAGAAAATGGAGCAAGCCCAACTTCAAACCTTTACGATACTTAAGATATACATGTACAAAGCAATCCAAAAGACATTTACACATACAATGCATTTACAGTAAATACAATACTTAAAAAAAGGAAAAAAATAATAATAGCAAAAGTATCAATGATAGTATCAGTAATAATAAATGATCCTTTAAAAAAGTGTATTATTCCTGCTGTAATATAGAACAACAAGTCATCAATCAATCAATCAATGTTTACTTATATAGCCCTAAATCACTAGTGTCTCAAAGGGCTGCACAAACCACTACGACATCCTCGGTAGGCCCACATAAGGGCAAGGAAAACTCACACCCAGTGGGACATCGTTGACAATAATGACCCAGTGGGACGTCGCTGACAATGATGACTATGAGAACCTTGGAGAGGAGGAAAGCAATGGATGTCGAGCGGGTCTATCATGATACTGTGAGAGTTCAATCCATAATGGATCCAACACAGTCGCGAGAGTCCAGTCCAAAGCGGATCCACCACAGCAGCGAGAGTCCCGTTCACAGCGGAGCCAGTAGGAAACCATCCCAAGCGGAGGCGGATCAGCAGCGCAGAGATGTCCCCAGCCGATACACAGGCAAGCAGTACATGGCCACTGGATCGGACCGGACCCCCTCCACAAGGGAGAGTGGGACATAGGAGAAAAAGAAAAGAAACGGCAGATCAACTGGTCTAAAAACGGAGTCTATTTAAAGGCTAGAGTATACAAATGAGTTTTAAGGTGAGACTTAAATGCTTCTACTGAGGTGGCATCTCGAACTTTTACCGGGAGGGCATTCCAGAGTACTGGAGCCCGAAATGAAAACGATCTATAGCCCGCAGACTTTTTTTGGGCTTTGGGAATCACTAATAAGCCGGAGTCCTTTGAACGCAGATTTCTTGCCGGGACATATGGTACAATACAATCGGCAAGATAGGATGGAGCTAGACCGTGTAGTATTTTATACGTAAGTAGTAAAACCTTAAAGTCACATCTTAAGTGCACAGGAAGCCAGTGCAGGTGAGCCAGTACAGGCGTAATGTGATCAAACTTTCTTGTTCTTGTCAAAAGTACCAACTGTAATCTTTTAATGCTAGACATGGGGAGACCCGAAAATAATACGTTACAGTAGTTGAGGCGAGACGTAACAAACGCATGGATAATGATCTCAGCGTCTTTAGTGGACAGAATGGAGCGAATTTTAGCGATATTACGGAGATGTGGTTACACACAACAGCTATTTATCCCAACAGGCATCTTGTTTTATGACATTATGTTTGTATACAATATGTACCAATCTGTTTGAACTGCGAGGGAAAATAATGTAATCAAAATTGAAAGGAAAAAAAAAAACAATTTTGGCCCCGAGATCTTGACTGCCATACACTTTGAGCAGGATGACAACAATACAAAGTCCTGTGTTCTGCACACGATACAGACAGGAGTCCAACTTACCACCTGTAATGGTGGGATACAATTATCAGTATAAATATGTCATCCATCCATCCATCCATTTCCTACTGCTTGTCCCTCCCAGGGGTTGCAAGGGTGCTGGAGCCTATTCCAGCTGCATTTGGGCGGAAGGCGGGGTACACCCTGGACAAGCCGCCAGCTCCTCGCAGGGCCATCACAGATAGCCAACATTCACACTCAAGGGCAGGGGTGTCACACGTACGGCCCGAGGCCCGGATCAGGGCCGCGAGCAGGATTTACCCGGCCCACGGGATGAGTGTGAGAAGTATAAAATTGAACCTGAAATTTTTCAATGAAAGAAACAGCTGTTCTAAATGTGTCCACTGGATGTCACAACAGCAATTCTTTGTGTCTTTGTAGATGATGTACAAAATGTACATATATGTGTGCGTGTGTGCGCGTACTTGTATATATGTATATATATATATATATATATATATATATATATATATATATGTATGTATGTATGTATAAGTATGTATGTATATGTATATATATATATATATAATATACTGTATATATGTGTATATATATATATATATAAATATATATATATATGTATGTATGTATAAGTATGTATGTATATGTATATATATATATATAATATACTGTATATATGTGTATATATATGTATAAGTATGTATGTATATGTATATATATACTGTATATATGTGTGTATATAGATATATACATATATGTAATATATATATATATATATATATATATATACACATGTATATATATACATATATATATGTATATATATGTGTGTATATATGTATGTATATATATTATATGTATGTATTTATATATGTGTATATATGTATATTTATATATGTATGTGTATAAATATATATGTATGTATATGTATCTGTATATATATATACATATACACATTATATATATATATATATATATATATATATATACACGTATATATTTTATGTATATATACACATACAGTACATACAAATATGTACAAAATAAACCACATGATGTTAGTACATCAGTCGAGGAAAATAATCAAATTACATAAATAACATCCTGTAATTTAATTGTGATATCATTTTTTATCTCAATAGATTGAAAATTAACAGCAATGACTTGACTGATTAACATTATTAAATAATTTATTCAGAAATAGAATACTATTAACCGCAACATGTAAGTGTAAAAAACTCCCCGACAACATTATGATTTGAATATTTCAAAATGTGCTTGTTCTATTTTAAACAAAAAAACAATCAGAGTTTGTGTTTATTTTTAATTTATCGTGCCGTGATTTTACCAGTCCGGCCCACTTGGGAGTAGATTTTTCTCCCTGTGGCCCCCCATCTAAAATGAGTTAGACACCGTTGCTCTCGGGCCAATTTAGTGTTGCCTATATGACTTAAAAATATGCAATAAACTTAACAGAACAAACACCGTGAGTTCTTTTTAACCATCATTTTAGTCATCCATGTACAATATTTTAAAATATTTTCCCTCAGCTTTTCAGTGAATAATCCATGAATCCTATACACAAAAAGTGAGACAAGGATTGGGAGCCTTGGCAGAGGTTTTGGTTGTACTAGTACTTATCGTGTTACTGTAGTTCCTAAGGGTTTGAAGGGAATCACTTGTGACAGTCAAATGGCAGACAAGAAAACAGTCATAATTAGCCAAAAGAACAGCTGCTGACTCACATCGCGATTAAAACTGGAGATTTACGCTCCTTGGTGTAGCCCGGGCTCTGTGTTCATGCATGGAATTTGGGGGCTTCCACAGCCCACCCAGCATGAATCATTTTAAGTGTTAACAACCCAAATATTGACCATAAATTCCCGGCGCTGATGAGCAAAGTGCAAGAATGAAATATGGAGAGATTGAGGTAATTGTTATTGTAGCGCCGTGAATAACGAGGGATGGTTTGATTCTTTAGAGATTTACATTTTTTTTTTTGTTTTTGGGCTGCGACACCGCACCTAAAGTTTGATCTTATCTGATGCAAGTATGGACGCTCGCAATCACGCGGCAGCACCACTTTTTGGTGGAGTGACCCTCTCTCCTAAAAGTGAATTTGAGTACCAGCAGATTAGAAGTTGAGATATTGAAGTAAGCGTTGGGCCACTCCGCTCCAGATGCTGCTCAGTAATTAGAAATAGTTTTCATTCTTGCGCTAATTCTTGAAAGCCGAGTCGCTACCTCATGCGGCCCCTTTGTCACGCTACGTAAAACTGAAAAAGTATCCACGTGCCATTGGGGTTTTTTATTGGGGGGGTGCAAAATGTCTCAAGTGTATATGCTGTTTTTTCTTTTTACATGAATGCATGAAATACTATCAATTTCTGATTTTGCAACTATTTATCATAGAATAGTCTTTTTTGGCATCAAGCTGTTGCCATCATGACATCTTTATTATAAAACACCGTTTCCATATGAGTTGGGAAATTGTGTTAGATGTAAATATAAACGGAATACAATGATTTGCAAATAATTTTCAACCCATATTCCGACAAATATGCTACAAAGACAACATATTTGATGTTCAAACTCATAAACATTTTTTTTTTGCAAATAATCATTAACTTTAGAATTTGATGCCAGCAACACGTGCCAAAGAAGTTGGGAAAGGTGGCAATAAATACTGGAAAAGTTGAGGACTGCTCGTCAAACACTTATTTGGAACATCCCACAGGTGTGCAGGCTAAATGGGAACAGGTGGGTGCCATGATTGGGTATAAAAGCAGCTTCCATGAAATGCTAAGTAATTCACAAACAAGGATGGGGCGAGGGTCACCAATTTGTAAGCAAATTGTCGAACAGTTTTAGAACAACATTTCTCAACGAACTATTGCAAGGAATTCAGGGATTTTACCATCTACGGTCCGTAAAATCATCAAAAAGTTCAGAGAATCTGGAGAAATCACTGCAAGTAAGCAATGATATTACGGACTTTTGATCCCTCAGGTGGTACTACATCAAAAACCGACATCGGTGTGTAAAGGATATCACCACATGGGCTCAGGAACACTTCAGAAAACCACTGTCAGTAACTACAGTTGGTCGCTACATCTGTAAGTGCAAGTTAAAACTCTACCATGGAAAGCCAAACCCATTTATCAACAATATCCTGAAACACCGCCAGCTTGGCTGGGCCTGAACTCATCTAAGATGGACTGATGCAAAGTGGAAAGGTGTTCTGTGGTCTGACGAGTCCACATTTCAAATTACATTTGGAAACAGAGGATGTGGTGTCCTCCAGAACAAAGAGGAAAATAACCATTCGGATTGTTATAGGCGCAAAGTTCAAAAGCCAGCATCTGTGATGGTACGGGGGTGTATTAGTGCTCAAGGCATGGGTAACTTACACATCGATGAAGGCACCATTAATGCTGAATTGGTCCATACAGGTTTTGGAGCAACATATGTTGTCATCCAAGCAACGTTATCATGGACGCCCCTGCTTATTTCAGCAAGACAAGTGTTACAACAGTGTGGCTTCGTAGATGAAGGCACCATTAATGCTGAATTGGTCCATACAGGTTTTGGAGCAACATATGTTGTCATCCAAGCAACGTTATCATGGACGCCCCTGCTTATTTCAGCAAGACAAGTGTTACAACAGTGTGGCTTCGTAAAAAAAGAGTGGGGGTACACTCCTGGCCCGCATGCAGTCCAGACCTGTCTCCCATGGAAAATGTGTGGTGCATTATGAAGCGTAAAATACGACAGCGGACTGTTGAACGACTGAAGCTCTACATAAAACAAAAATGGGAAAGAATTCCACTTTCAAAGCTTCAACAATTAGTTTCCTTAGTTCCCAAACGTTTATTGAGTATTGTTAAAAGAAAAGGTGATGTAACACAGTGGTGAACATGCCCTTTCCCAAATACTTTGGCACGTGTTGCAGCCATGAAATTCTAAGTTAATTATTATTTGCAAAAAAAAAATAAAGTTTATGAGTTTGAACATCAAATATCTTGTCTTTGTAGTGCATTCAACTGAATATGGGTTGAAAAGGATTTGAAAATCATTGTATTCTGTTTATATTTACATCTAACACAATTTCCCAACTCAAATGGAAACGGGGTTTGTGTATATATATATATATATATATATATATATATATATAATACTATATATGATAAAGATTATTACACTATATATAAGTGTCAAAAGAAGAGAACCATTGCAACAAAAAGTGTTTAGTGACTCCAAAGTTTGCTTTATTTACCTGATGTTCTGATTATTCTTCTATTACATTTTAGGAAGTTTGTATTATTATACGTAAAACTGATAAAGCATCCAAGTGCCATGGTTTTTTTTTTATTGGGGGGGTGCAAAATGTCTCACGTGTATATATTGTTTTTTTTTTGCATGAAAGCATGAAATACTATCAATTTCAGATTTTGCAACTATTTATCACAGAATAGTCTTTTTCGGCATCAAGCTGTTGCCATCATAACATTCTTATTATATATATATATATATATATATATATATATATATATATATATTATATTGACATAATAGTATTATATATACATAATAAAGATGTTTACACTTTATGTATGTGTAAAGATTATTACATTTTTTTATAAGTGTAAAAAGAAGTGAACCATTGCAAAAATAAAAAAAAAAGTATGTAGCAACTCCAAAGTTTGCTTTATTTACCTGATGTTCTGATTCTTCTATTACATTTTCGGAAGTTTGTATTTTCTTTTGCTACAAAAACAATGTTCAAGTGTAAAAAGAAGTGAACCATTGCAAAAAAAAATATATATATGTAGCAACTCCAAAGTTTGCTTTATTTACCTGATGTTCTGATTTTTCTATTACACTTTAGGAAGTTTGTATTTTCTTTTGCTACAAAACCAATGTTCAAGTGTAAAAATAAGTGAACCATTGCAAAAAAAGAAAAAGCATGTAGCGATTCCAAAATGTGCTTTATTTAACTGTTCTTCTGATTTTTCTATGATATTTAAGCACGTTTGTATTTTCTTTCGCTACAAAACCAATGTTTAAGTATAAAAAGAAGTGAACCATTGCAAAAAAAGCATGTAGTGACTCCAAAGTTTGCTTTATTTACCTGATGTTCTGATTCTTCTTTTATTACATTTTAGGAAGTTTAGTTTATTTTGCCACAAAACCAATGTACAAGTGTAAAAAGAAGTGAACCATTGCAAAAAAAAAGCGCTTAGCGACTCCAAAGTTTGCTTTATTTACCTGATGTTCTGATTTTTCTTCAATTACATTTTAGGAAGTTTGTATTTTCTTTTGCTACAAAACCAATGTACAAGTGTAAAAAGAAGTTAACGCTGCTATGAAATGTAAAAAAAACAACTACAAAGCACTCTTAGGCCGTGCAGTGTTCTACGCAATCTATTTGTGGTGACATTGTTGTTTAATTTGCATAATGGACCATGACTAGGTATTAGGACTAAATTCTGTACTTTTATAGGTACCGACCAATTTCCATTGGTACTACCAGGTACCGATTCACATAAAATCAATGTGTATCATATTTTAATACCTTTATTGCATACACACTCGGCTGGGAAACAGGCGTATTTATTTGCCTCTAGGTAATGTTGCAATTTTAAAATGCCAAAAACAAAGCAAGCACACCTGTTAGAAAGCGCTCAAAAGTAAAGCTGCACTTAAAACGTGCCAGCTGGATGCAAACGTACATTGGATATGCTATATGCATACTACTGCGATCAGGTGGCGACTTGTCCGGGGTGCACCCCGCCTTCCGACCAAATGCAGCTGAGATAGGCTCCAGTGACCCCGAACGGGACAAGCGTTAGAAAATGGATGGATGCTACTGATTAGCATTAGCAAATTTACATGGCAAATTTAACACCTTCAAATGTGGTAATAAAAAATACAGCTTAGATGCACTTTGCGATAAAACAGCTGGTGTGGAATCCAATCCAATCCACTTTATTTATATAGCACATTTAAACAACAAAATGTTACCAAAGTGCTGCTCAACAATATTAAAAACAACATTCAAATACTATCCTGAGCTCCACCAATGACTGAATAAAAACAAAAAATAAAAATAAACACATGTAAAACCAATATAAAATAAATATGATTCAAAACAATTTGAATGAGTAATGAGTACAATACTTACTGGATGAACATTTTGTAGGGCGCAACAAAAGACATTTACCTTAATGGTAAGTATTTGTTACGGACTAAAGCAAAACACTTAAGACAAACTGAAATTAATTTTGAATGAGACTCTTAGAGATGTAAGGAAACAAGATGAACAAACTGGACAACAAAAGTTGTTATTACCGCTTTGTAATTAATGAGAAAAAAAATGAACATTTATTAGTCACAGAAGCAGTCAGAATTGTTACCATTTGAAACGTAGCCATCCCTAGTCAAATGACGCGTGTACGTGTAATGGACACTGTAGGAGTAAGGAACAACGCTGTGGGATCAAAAAGGAGTGAAAAAAATATGACAAGCGAAGCAAATATGTGGAAATACAAATGACTTCCTTCTGTCACTTTTTATTGTTCTTTAAATGTCAAAAACAAGACAAAGCCGCCTGCGAGTGATTTTGAATACGGGAAAGCCCCCAAAGCACCCGCTGCTTGTTAGGAAGACGAGAAATGATTTCTGGATTTGTTGCAAGGCCATCCATCCATTCATCTTCTTCCGCTTATCCGAGGTCGGGTCGCGGGGGCAACAGCCTAAGCAGGGAAACCCAGACTTCCCTCTCCCCAGCCACTTCGTCCTGCTCTTCCCGGGGGATCCCGAGGCGTTCCCAGGCCAGCCGGGAGACATAGTCTTCCCAACGTGTCCTAGGTCTTCCCCGTGGCCTCCTACCGGTTGGACGTGCCCTAAACACCTCCCTAGGGAGGCGTTCGGGTGGCATCCTGACCAGATGCCCGAGCCACCTCATCTGGCTCCTCTCGATGTGGAGGAGCAGCGGCTTTACTTTGAGTTCCTCCCGGATGGCAGAGCTTCTCACCCTATCTCTAAGGGAGAGCCCCGCCACACAGCGGAGGAAACTCATTTCGGCCGCTTGTACCCGTGATCTTATCCTTTCTGTCATGACCCAAAGCTCATGACCATAGGTGAGGATGGGAACGTATATCGACCGGTAAATTGAGAGCTTTGCCTTTCGGCTCAGCTCCTTCTTCACCACAATGGATCGGTACAACGTCCGCATTACTGAAGACGCCGCACCGATCCGCCTGTCGATCTCACGATCAACTCTTCCCCAACTTGTGAACAAGACTCCTAGGTACTTGAACTCCTCCACTTGGTGCAGGGTCTCCTTCCCAACCCGGAGATGGCACTCCACCCTTTTCCGGGAGAGAACCATGTTGAAAGGCATTTTTGATTTTTAGATGTATTTTTTTTTAATTTAAAGAGTATCTAAGCTGGTCTTGATACTCAATTATAGCAACGGGATCACTTAGTTGGCAACAATGATCCCTCCAGCTGTGTCTTCTTATGCTCTGGTAGACCAGGTAAGAAGCTACTGTACATATAGTTGTAACGACAATCTCCATTCACATTCAGTCCCATTATGATGTGTTTTTGTGTGAAGATGAGCGGTTAGCTTAGTTGTTGGTGAAGTATCAAAAATATATTTTGTGCAACATCGTATGCAAAAAGTAGTAAACCAGCCTATAACCTGAAAAAAACAACAAAACGACTAATAACATTTTGAAGAGGAGTCTGTTTATTTTGCTCAACTTCCTGTGTATTCTTCTTACGTTCACAAAACATTAAGTTATTTTTCCATTGTGAATAATGTCTGAAATTAAAATGTAAAACAAAGGAAAAACTACAGAACACTTAGCCAAGTACTCAAAAACAACAGTCAACTATTCATTTTCAGTTTATCTGGAACATGCATACAATGTAATGCAACACATAATTCCAGTGGTAGTTATTTAATCCTACCCCTTTTTCATTCCATCGCAATTTAATCCCATTTCCGTGTTCCGGTTAACAGAACAGTTAATAAATACATAATACATGAATAATATACCATAGCAAGTAAACACTAATTAGATACATAAATAATCTTTATCTCAAAGGGGAAAAAATGGTTCAATATGTTCATAATTATTGTTCTGTGTACTTTGTGAACACTTGTAGTTTGAACAGTTTCTTAAACTGAATCATTTCGGTGCTTTGTTGGATTTCTTGGGCTAATTTATTATATTAAAGGTTTTAAGTGTCGTACGTGCATACAAATGTTTTAAAATAGATTTTCCTTTAAGGTTGTATTTTTCCTTTTTTGTTGAGAAGAATTGTTGTACATTTTTGGGTAGCAGGTTATAGTTTGCTTTATACATCATTTTAGCTGTTTGCAAATGCATCATATTGGTGAATTTCAATATTTTTGATTCAATAAATAAAGGGTTTGTATTATGGGATTCGAATTTGAATTGCAATTCTCACGTTGTGCGATTCAGAATCGATTCTCATTTTAAAAAAATCAATCTATTTTTTATTTTTATCAATCCAATCCAACAAAACAATACACAGCAATACCATAACAATGCAATCCAATTCCAAAACCAAACCTGACCCAGCAACACTCAGAACCGCACTAAACCGAGCAATTGAGGAGACACAAACACGACACAGAACAAACCAAGAGTAGTGAAACAAAAATGAATATTATCAACAACAGTATCAATATTAGTTATAATTTCAGCATAGCAGTGATTAAAAATCCCTCATTGACATTATCATTAGACATTTATAAAAATAAAATAAAAAGAATAGAGTCACAGTGGCTTACACTTGCATCGCATCTCATAAGCTGGACAACACACTGCGTCCAATGTTTTCACAAAGATAAAATAAGTCAGATTTTTGGTTCGTTTAATAGTTAAAAAAAATTGACATTATTGCAATCAGTTAAAAAAACATTGTCCTTAACAATTATAAAAGCTTTCTTTACAAAAATATGTACTACTCTGCTTGCATGAATGAATACAGAATCCTTTTGAATCGGGGAAAAAACGTTTTTGAATCGAGAATCGAGTCTATTTGTGTTTGACTTTCCCTTCTACTGTTACCAAAGAGCATTATTTTAGTCATACTGAGATTGTCAAACAATTTTTTAAATGTCTACATTTCTGTACTAAGCAGAGGAGATTCTTGTTGGGAATGAACTTTTCCCCTATAATCGCCACTCAGGTGCATGAAGAAGTTAACTACTTTAAAACGTTAAACCAACACAACTTGTAACGTCACTTCTGGCGTACCCGTACTTTCGCATCCCCCCGTTTATTCTCCCCCACCCACATTTTCTCTTTGTATTGCTTTGTCAGTCTTCTTTATTAATGTTAAAAATTCAAGGTCACGCTGTAAAGTTTATAGTTTAGCACCTGTGTGCAATTTTTACTTTCCACCCACAATCTGAATGCTTCTATATATATATGTGTATCGTATAATATTTATTCCTGTAAACAACACATTCTAAACCAGGGGTGTCAAACTCAAAAACAGAGTGGGCCAAAATTCTAAACTGAACAAAGCCGCGGGCCAAAGTTGAACAACTTAACCTTTAATAGGGATATTCCGAGACCGGTAAAATAAAAATAAAAAACTTCTAAAAATACAACAAGCCCCACTGGGAACTAATTTTTATTGTTTTTAAACTTTTTGAAATTGTGATAATGTTCCCCTTTAACAAGACAATACATCTTCTGTCGTCGCATGGACGCCAACCTCTCTCGTTATCGTAGACAAAAGGGAAGTGGGAAAGTGTGTCCAACACATAAAAAGTAATTATTTCAGTAGGAGGGACAATGAGACAATGGTTCCACTTTGACAAAACATCCAACAATATTCAGGTATTTACATGTAACTTACACATTTTGTGTAATTATAACAGTGACACAACATTATAAAATACAATATTTACAAGACGTAATTGACCTTGTTACAGACAGAACATGTTAAAAGAGAAAGTAAGCAGATATTAACAGTAAATGAACATGTAGATTAATAATTCCTATTCTACCACTTGTCCTTAATAATGTTGACAAAATAATAGAATGTAAAATGACACAATATGTTACTGCATTTGTCAGCAGACTAATTAGAAGCCTTTGTTTGTTTACTTACTACTAAAAGACAAGTTGTCTGGTATGTTCACTATTTTTTAAGGACTAAATTGCAACAGTAAATATGTTTAATGTACCGTAACTTTTTTTGTTGAAATAAAGCCAATAATTTTTTGTGGTCCCCTTTATATAGAAAAGTGTCATGATCCGTGGTCAGGATCATGTTCAGTTTAGTTATGTTCTGTTAGTTTTGGACTTCTTTCGTTCCTGGTTGCACTTCCCTGTTTGTTTTGTCACTCTGGTTACTTATGATTTTCACCTGCCTCTGTTTTTTGGGACACACCTGTGTCTAATCACTCGTCCTGGGTTCCTTGTTTGCGGAAAGCAACAGTCACGTTTATGTTCTTGTTCTAGACCAGGGGTCGGCAACCTTTACCACTCCAAAAGCCATTTTGACCCGTTTCACAAGATGAGGAAGACAATGGGAGCCGCAACTATTCTCGCCAATATCTACTGATGGTCACCCAGATGACAAAAATAAGGACATGCTATGAAGCCATTGACTTTAACACCTTCAACAACGTGTACAAACTGCTTGCAAGTCCAGCAACATGTTGTGAGAGGCTTCCGCAGATGCACGCACACGACTGGAAGGCATACTGGGTGACACAGAGTACACTGACGGTTGTGATATAAACAACTTTAACACTCCTACTAATATGCGCCACATTGTGAGCCCACACAAAAGAAGAATGACAAACACATTTCGGGAGAAAATCCTCACAGTAACACAACATAAACACAACACAACAAATACCCAGAATTCTTTGCATCCATGACACATCCTGACTATGTTATACACCCCACGAGCACCAAACACCCCCCCACTCCCCTCCCTGCGTGGTTGAGCTGGGCGGGGTTTGGTGCTCGCGGGGTGTATAACATAGTCAAAAGTATCATGGATGCAAAGGATTCTGGGTATTTGTTGTGTTGCGTTTATGTTGTGTTACTGTGAGGATTTTCTCCCGAAATGTGTTTGTCATTCTTTTGTGTGGGTTCACAATGTGCCGCATATTAGTAGGAGTGTTAAAGTTGTTTATATCACAACCGTCAGTGTACTCTGTGTCAGCCAGCATGCCTTGCAATCTCATACATGTGTCGATAGTGAAGTGAAGTGAATTATATTTATAAAGCGCTTTTCTCGAGTGACTCAAAGCGCTTTACATAGTGAAACCCAATATCTAACTTACATTTAAACCAGTGTGGGTGGCACTGGGAGCAGGTGGGTAAAGTGTCTTGCCCAAGGACACAACGGCAGTGACTAGGATGGCGGAAGCGGGAATCGAACCTACAACCTTCGAGTTGCTGGCACGGCCACTCTACCAACCGAGCTATGCCGCCCCAGAAGCGGCGAAACTCATGTGTTCGGTCGGCACGCAAATAGCATTCCGTGAATGGCGGGCGCGATGACGTTCAAGAGGACGTTAAGGGTAATATCATCACGGCACGCCCTTAATACTGTAGTCCGAGTGAAAATTGAAGAACGTTGACTCCGGGTGATGTCCGGAAGAGGCGTTGGATTCCGGAATCTCCCCGCAACAATCTGGGGAGTCGGCGGTTGTGCAGCTGAGCCGCATCAGAGTTGCTAAAGAGCCGCATGTGGCTCCGGAGCCGCGGGTTGCCGACCCCTGGTCTAGACTCTGTGGTAAGTTGTTGCCTTAGCTTCCCGTGTGTTCGGCACGCTTTTCTTTCGTTTGTTTCTGTCTGTTTGGTACAGTGGTGCATTTGGTACATTATTTATTAAAGGCCTACTGAAATGAGATTTTCTTATTTAAACAGGGATGGCGGGTCCATTCTATGTGTCATACTGGATCATTTCGGGATATTGCCATATTTTTGCTGAAATGATTTAGTAAAGAACATCGACGATAAAGTTCGCAACTTTTGGTGCTGATAAAAAAGCCTTGCCTGTACCGGAAGTAGCAGACGATATGCGCGTGACGTGACGGGTTGTGGAGCTCCTCACATCTTCACATTGTTTACAATCATGGCCACCAGCAGCGAGAGCGATTCAGACCGAGAAAGCGACGATTTCCCCATTATTTTGAGCAAGGATGAAAGATTCGTGGATGAGTAAAGTGAGAGTGAAGGACTAGAAAAAAAAAAAGACTATACAGTGGGAGCGATTCAGATGTTATTAGACAAATTTACTCGGATAATTCTGGAAAATCTCTTATCTGCTTATTGTGTTAAAAGTGTTTTTGTTAGATTATATGGTCCTACCTGTACAACCTGAAGGTCGGCCCCGCACCTTTCTTCAGCACCAGTCGACGGGTGGTGGCGATGCCCATCTCTGCCCTACGCAAGGGACCCTCTTCCAAACACGATATTTCAAAATGATCGCAGCATAATACACTGTACTTTGTGTGTTTGGTCCAATCCAACCGTGTTCGCTTGACCGCTCCGTTCCGTAGTAAAGCTTCACCGTCATCTTTCGGGAATGTAAACAATGAAACACCGGCTGTGTTTTTGTTGCTAAAGGCGGCCGCAATACACCGCTTCCCACCTACAGCTTTCTTCTTTGACGTCTCCATTATTCATTGAACAAATTGCAAAAGATTCAGCAACACAGATGTCCATAATACTGTATAATTATGCGATGAAATCTTACGACTTATAGCTAGGAACGGTGCTGGAACAAGATGTCCTCTACAATGCGTGACGTCACGTGTCACCATACCGCGACGTTTCAGCCTAATACATCTGCGCGAAATTTAAAATTGCAATTTAGTAAAATAAAAAGGCCGTATTGGCATGTGTTGCAATGTTAATATTTCATCATTGATATATAAACTATCAGACTGCGTGATCGGTAGTAGTGGGTTTCTGTAGGCCTTTAAATCATATCCTACCTTTACGTTTTCGTCCGGAGTGTCCGTGTTGCATTGGAGGAACGACCCCGCACAAATATGCGACCCAAGCGTGACAGAAAAGTATCTAAATAATTTTGGTACCGGTACCAAAATATTGGTATCGGGACAACACTAGTATAATTTCTAGTATCCGCAAACTTGTTTTGGATATCTGATTACTTTTTTTCATCCGGCTGATTAAATCTCCACAACGCCGGGATGACATTTTGTTCCTAAAATAAACATTTGAGGAAATGCATTTGGCGTGACAAAAACAATGGTGTTCATGTCCAGACATCCTGGTACCTGTCGCTCCACAAGGACGCCTGGGACTGTACAAAAGTTGTGTATTGTTACAAAGCAATGCATATGGATTAGAACTGTCTGGTCGTAAATAAGTGGTGGGCTTCCGTTGGCAAAGCCTGTCTGGTATTATGGGATGTCACAGGGGCAGAGTTGCGAAAGAGAGAGAGAGAGAGAGAGAGAGAGAGAGAGAGAGAGAGGTCCTGCCGGGCTGCCGGCTGTCCAGCCTCTGCCTGCTCCGGGATTCCTCAGCAGCCTTAAATATGCCAGTTATTTTTAACCGCCGACGTAATGGAGCACAGCGCCGGCCCCCTCTGTTACAATATTTCCTTTCTGCCAGGAGGGGAAATGGAGGGGAGCCACACTTCCTGGTCACGTGACCCTGCCCGGGCAGCAAGACTGCAGAGAAATGAAGACTTTGAAAAAGAGTGCATTAGTGTCGGCATGTTTTGATGTCAAGAGGCTAACAACACATATCTGGGATAGTTGGGAGCGGAGGAAATGAGAGCGTGGGTTACAGTAACATCAGCAGACAGCGGGGCGGGGGCGTAGGGAGACAGGAGGGGAGGGGCCCCGTGACGTTAGGCCCTCCGCTAGCCGCCAGGATTAGAAGCCTTTTAAAAGCAAAAAAAGCCCAGGATTTCAGTGCCAAGTGCTGGGGGAGTACGTGTCTCTCTCGTCTCTCTGAGAGTCAGGGACTTCCCATGAGCTCACCTTGTTGACTTACCAACAACTTGGACCGCTTGAAATCCGTTCCTTAAAGGGGAACATTATCGCCAGACCTATGTGAGCGTCAATATATACCTTGATGTTGCAGAAAAAAAGTTGTTTTCTTGCCCTGATGTGGGATCGGAGCTGAGGATGTCGTTGTGACTTGTGCAGCCCTTTGAGACACTTGTGATTTAGGGCTATACAAGTAAACTTTGATTGATTGATTAATTATCATCAAAAGGTTCAGAAAATCCGGAGAAATCACTGCACATTCAATGCCCATGACCTTGGATCCCTCAGGCGGTACCGCGTCAAAAAGCGACATCGGTGTGTAAAGGATATCTCCACATGGGCTAATGAACACTTTTAGAAAACCACTGTCTGTAACTACAGTCCGTCGCAGTATCTGTAAGTGCAAGTTAAAACTCTACTACGCAAAGCGAAAGCTATTTATCAACAACACCCAGAAACGCCGCCGGCTTCACTGGGCCCGAGCTCATCTAAGATGGACTGATGCAAAGTGGAAAAGTGTTCTGTGGTCTGACGAGTCCAAATTTCAAATTTTTGGGGGGAACTGCGGACATCGTGTCCTCCGGAACAAAGAGGAAAAGAACCATCCGGATTGTTATAGGCGCAAAGTTCAGAAGCTAGCATCTGTGATGGTATGGGGGTGTATTAGTGGTCAGGTGTAGATCCACCAACGGCGTTTGTTCACATTTTGACACTGGAGAGCTACGGTGTTTATTGAAGTATGTTTAAGTACTCCTAGTCCTGCAGGGATGATACTTGTAAGAAACGTATTTATTTGTTGCCATGGAGGTGAGGATTAGTGATTTAGAAGTAGCTACAACTCTGCAGACTGTGGAAGGACTAACTAACTAGCGAGCCATGTCTTAAAGGACGTCTTCCTAAGGGCGTTTCAGTGTTATAACTTCACCTTTATTGGTAGTTTTTAAAGGGCAACATTATCACCAGACCTATGTAAGCGTCAATATATACCTTGATGTTGCAGAAAAAAGACCATATATTTTTTTAACCGATTTTCGAACTCTAAATGGGTGAATTTTGGCGAATCAAACGCCTTTCTATTCATCGATCTCGGAGCAATGACGTCAGAACGTGACGTCACCCAAGTAAAAAAGCCGACATTTTCTCAAACACATTACAAACACCGCGTCTCAGCAGTTATTTTCCGTTTATTCGACTATTTTCTGGAACTTTGGAGACATCATGCCTCGTCGGTGTGTTGTCGGAGGGTTTAACAACACGATTAGGGACGGATTCAAGTTGCACCACTGGCCCAAAGATGTGAAAGTGGCAGGAAATTGGACAAAATTTGTTCAAAATACGAGGGTGTGGGGAAAGCCGGAAATGGTCAGTCGTTTGTTCCGCACACTTTACCGACGAAAGCTATGCTACTACAGAAATGGCAAGATTGTGTGGATATCCTGCGACACTCAAAGCAGATGCATTTCCAACGATAAAGTCAAAGAAATCTGCCGCCAGACCCCCATCAAATGTGCCGGAGTGTCTGTACATTTTACCGGCAACGCTAAGGCAGACATGGCACAGAGATGTATGGATAACCTGCAGATGCATTTCCAACGATAAAGTCAAAGAAATCACAAAGGTGAGTTTTGTTGATGTTGACTTATGTGCTAATAAGACATATTTGGTCGCGGCATGACTGCCGGCTAATTGATGCTAACATGCTATTTAGGCTATCTGTAAGTACATTTGAAACTATATTTACATCCAGCGTTTCCCCCCACCCACATTTAATGCCAAACAAACACTTACCAATCGATGGATTTAAGTTGATCCAGTGTCACAAGATGCAAAACTTCCGATCGTTGGTCTGCACATTTTACCGGCGATGCTAAGGCAGACATGGCCGAATAGCGTCAATAGCTATTCGGTCAATAGCTTCTGTTTCTGCTTCAATTTCGTTTTCGCTATCTACCTCTATACTCCAACCATCCGTTTCAAAACATGCGTAATCTGTTGAATCGCTTAAGCCGCTGAAATCCGAGCTAATGTCGCTATATCTTGCTGTGCTATCCGTATTGGCATCACTGGACGACGTCACACGAAAATGGACGATGGCTTCACAGATGGCAAAAATCAGGCACTTTAAAGCTTTTTTTAGGGATATTCCGGGATGGGTAAAATTTAGAAAAAAACTTCAAAAAATAAAATAAGCCACTGGGAACTGATTTTTATTGGTTTTAACCCTACTGAAATTGTAATAATGTTATGCTTTGAAAATCAGCGCAGTCCGACGTCAGTCTTTTTTTTTTTTTAAAGGGGAACATTATCACAATTTCAAAAGGGTTGAAAACAATAAAAATCAGTTCCCAGTGGCTTGTTGTATTTTTTGATTTTTTTTTCAAAATTTTACCGGTCCCGGAATATCCCTAAAAAAAGCTGTAAAGTGCCTTATTTTTGCTCTCTCGAAGCCACCGTTCATTTCCCTGTGACGTCATACAGTGCTGCCAATACAAACAAACAATGGCGAATAGCACAGCAAGATATAGCGACATTAGCTCGGATTCAGACTCGGATTTCAGCGACTTAAGCGATTCAACAGACTACGCATGTATTGAAACGGATGGTTGGAGTATGAAAGTATTGAAGAAGAAACTGAATCTATTGAGCGAATAGCTATTGACGCTATTCATAGCCATAGCATGGCCGAATAGCTGCGTTAGCATCGCCGGTAAAATGTGCGGACCAAACGATCAGGACTTTCGCATCTTGTGACACTGGAGCAACTTAAATCCGTCGATTGGTAAGTGTTTTTTTCGCATTAAATGTGAGTGGAAGGAAACGTAATATAGTTGCAAATGCATCTGCAGGTTATCCATACATCTCTGTGCCATGTCTGCTTTAGCACAGCCGGTAAATAGCATGTTAGCATCGATTAGCTGGCAGTCACGCCGCGACCAAATATGTCTGATTAACACATAAGTCAACAAAATCAACAAAACTCACCTTTGTGATTTCGTTGACTTTATTGTTGCAAATACATCCGCAGGTTATCCATACATCTCCGTCCATGTCTGTCATCGCCGGTAAAATATGCAGACACTCCGGCACATTCAATGGGGGTCCGGCGGCAGATTTCTTGCCACTTTCGCATCTTCGGTGCAACTTGAATCCCTCCCCGTTAGTGTTGTTACACCCTCCGACAACACACCGACGAGGCATGATGTCTCCAAGGTTCCAGAAAATTGTCGAAAAAACGGAAAATAACAGAGCTGAGACCTGGTGTTTGCAATGTGTTGAAAATGAAAATGACGGCTGTATTACCTCGGTGACGTCTCGTTCTGACGTCATCACCAAAAGAGCCATAAACAGAAAGGCGTTTAATTCGCCAAAATTCACCTATTTAGAGTTCGGAAATCGGTTAAAAAAACATATGGTCTTTTTTTCTGCACCATCAAGGTATATATTGACGCTTACATAGGTCCGGTGATAATGTTCCCCTTTAAATACGATTTCCTCGTCCTTCGTAGGGCTGAAGAACATCATACTTCTTGGGCTTCTTTCAAACATGTTAAAAGCGCTTCCTGTTAGGGCTATTGCACAGATATGACACAAACGAGAGTCAAAGTTTAGGTGTGCTGGGATTGACAAGAGCCCCGTTTCACATTTGGATCTGATTATAATCTTTCAGCGCGATGATGAAACTAAGCGCAATCCATGAGGGAAATGTCTTTGACTCCGTGGACTCTCCAACTGAAATGCGGCGCAATAATAACACTCTTATAATGATAACAATGATGACAAACGATATGACCTCTTCAATTAATCAACAGCCTGGGATACAACATTTGTGCTGGTGTTGTATAAACACGTGGAGCGTCATGTGATTATTTATATGCCGATCATTAATGGACTTGTTTCAAGACATCTGCATGTATGGAAAAACAAGATTCTCCACTATTTATAATATAACTACAAATGCATTCGGGGGATCGCAGACTTGCGCCAGGCCCTCCTACCTCTATATAGTTTTGAATCTAGACCAGAGTCAGGAACTTTTTGGCTGAGAGAGTCATAAAAGCCAAATATTTCATAATGTATTTCCATGAGAGCCATATAATATTTTTTAACACTGAATACAACAAAATGCGTGCAATTTTAAGTAAGACCAACCTTTTTAAAGTATATTAAGTCCCTTATTCTTTTTAATAAGATTTTTATTCTGAAGTTAACCAATAATAATTAAAATACTTCTTACCATTAATGCGACTTCATGAGCAGGTATGGTAGAAAACGGTCGGATGGATTAAAATGCATTAGAATGTTTTATATTTTGAATGTTATATTTAACACTCACAATACGAAGGTCCTGCAGTCCTGGGTTCAAATCCAGGCTCGGGATCTTTCTGTGTGGAGTTTGCATGTTCTCCCCGTGAATGCGTGGGTTCCCTCCGGGTACTCCGGCTTCCTCCCACTTCCAAAGACATACAGTACACCTGGGGATAGGTTGATTGGCAACACTAAATTGGCCCTTGTGTGTGAATGTGAGTGTGAATGTTGTCTATCTGTGTTGGCCCTGCGATGAGGTGGCGACTTGTCCAGGGTGTACCCCGCCTTCTGCCCGATTGTAGCTGAGATAGGCGCCAGCGCCCCCCGCGACCCCAAAAAGGGAATAAGCGGTAGAAAATGGATGGATGGATATATATTTAACACTGTAATTATGTAAGAATACCTTATTTTTCGGAGTATAAGTCGCACCTGTCGAAAATGCATAATAAAGAAGGGAAAAAACATATACACAGTGGGGCAAAAAAGTATTTAGTCAGCCACCGATTGTGCAAGTTCTCCCACTTAAAATGATGACAGAGGTCTGTAATTTTCATCATAGGTACACTTCAACTGTGAGAGACAGAATGTGAAAAAAAATCCAGGAATTCACATTGTAGGAATTTTAAAGAATTTATTCGTAAATTATGGTGGAAAATAGGTATTTGGTCAACCATTCAAAGCTCTCACTGTTGGAAGGAGGTTTTGGCTCAAAATCTCACGATACATGGTCCCATTCATTCTTTCCTTAACACGGATCAATCGTCCTGTCCCCTTAGCAGAAAAACAGCCCCAAAGCATGATGTTTCCACCCCCATGCTTCACAGTAGGTATGGTGTTCTTGGGATGCAACTCAGTATTCTTCTTCCTCCAAACACGACAAGTTGAGTTTATACTAAAAAGTTCTATTTTGGTTTCATCTGACCACATGACATTCTCCCAATCCTCTGCTGTATCATCCATGTTCTTGGGATGCAACTCAGTATTCTTCTTCTTCCAAACAAGACGAGTTGAGTTTATACCAAAAAGTTATATTTTGGTTTTATCTGACCACATGACATTCTCCCTATCCTCTGCTGTATCATCCATGTATACATTTTGGTATAAACTCAACTCGTGGAAATTTCCTACAATGTGAATTCCGGGATTTTTTTTTTTCACATTCTGTCTCTCACAGTTGAAGTGTACCTATGATGAAAATCACAGACCTCTGTCATCATTTTAAGTGGGAGAACTTGCACAATCGGTGGCTGACTAAATACTTTTTTGCCCCACTGTAAATCGCACTGGAGTATAAGTCGCATTTTTGGGGGAAATTTATTTGATAAAACCCAACACCAAGAATAGACATTTGAAAGGCAATTTAAAATAAATAAAGAATAGTGAACAACAGGCTGAATAAGTGTACGTTATATGAGGCATAAATAACCAACTGAGAAGGTGCCTGGTATGTTAACGTAACATATTATGGTAAGAGTCATTCAAAGAACTATAACATATTGAACATGCTATACGTTTACCAAACAATCTGTCACTCCTAATCGCTAATTCTGATTAAATAATCACATCAAATCAAATAATTATTGATTGATTGATTGAAATCTTATACGTCTAGTCCAGGGGTCCATTTGCGGCCCACAAGTCGTTTTTAACGGCCCCACAACACATTGTAAAAATACTATTTAAAAAAAAAAACATAAAAAGTGTTATAAAAGAGCAAACAGGTGAAATGTAACAAGAAAATGCTGCAATGTTGACTCTAACAACACAAAGCTGCCATGCATGCTGTTTCTTTCTTTAAAAAATAATAATGAATCAAAATCAATGACATGAATTATTGACCTATTCAAGGCTCCAATAACGTCACATTAAATATTCCACTTTGAGATATTCTTTGGGGAAAATGTTACATATTTTGGGTTTGCTATGTAAAAAAGTAAGCTGTTTTTTTGTATTTGTTTAAAAAAGGGCCTAAAACAAAAACAAAAAAAACATAAACAACAATAAAACTTATAATCTGAAGTTGATCTGGAGGTTATTGGGTTAAAAGTAAACGGTTAATAAAATGTATAATTAATTTTTAAAACTTTAATGAGTAGGACCCTTTTGGATCCCCAATAATTGTTGTGTAACTTGTTTTTAAGTGTCATTGCTAAAAAAAAATAATAATAATGAATTAAAATCAATGTTGTTAAGAGTTATTGACCTATTTAATGCTCCAATTATTATATAATCTCAAATATCCCACTTAAAACATTTATTGGGTGAAAATATTACATATTTTGTGTTTTTTTCCATTAAAAAACAGGGTTTTCTTTGACAAAAAGAGCGTACAACTTAAATCTTTTGATAACGTTATATTGACGGATAAACTTAATGTAGAGATTTAAACCTTGAATGATGATAAAAATAATAATACTGAATAATGACAAATATTTTTATATTTTTTTGAGCAAAACCTTTTAGGGTCCCCGGGATCAAGCCTGAGTGCAGCCCCAAATGTTTATTTTTTGTACATATATTGTATTGTTTTTTAACATATAGAATATCATAATGGTCCCCGCTTGCTTTGATTTTTCAGTGTGCGGCCCTCAGTGAAAAAAGTTTGGACGCCCCTGGTCTAGTCTCTTACGTGAATGAGCTAAATAATATTATTTGGTATTTTACGGTAATGTGTTAATAATTTCACACATAAGTCGCTCCTGAGTATAAGTCGCAACCCCGGCCAAACTATGAAAAAAACTGCGACATATAGTTCGAAAAATACGGTAATTATGTATATATTATCACACAACATTTATGCTCAAGGTCCGTTGCTATAATTATTGTCAATTGTGCTGAAGTGGTATTTTTCTTAGTCTGTGCAAAACTGGCTATCCAAAAGATTGCCAGCCAGTCTGGTATCAGTGTCTGTGTCCAGGAACGGCCTGCTGACTGCCAAGGCCGAACACCGCCGTAACGCAGACAAAGTACGAGACAAAGCGATATCACCAGCGTCAACACATTTGCATTTTTTGTATAATCATATATTGTGTCTAACTGGAGTTATCGAGTTTACCCCCTTCCCTCAGCGACAGCTTACGTGATGTTAAAAGGGACCTCCCAAATAAATAGAGGAAGCACGCGGGCTGGACTTTTAGAACGTAGTTTGGATCTGTAACTAGGATACAGCCCAAAACACGTGTCTCCTCTTTGAGCCACATTGAGCTCTGTCTCTGCATGATTCCTTGCTTCTTGTCTGTTTAATAAATGTCATCAGTGTTTGAACCTGACAGATTACCAGCAAATATATTCATTTCTTATCGTGTTAAGCAATGTCAGCTAAGATTTATCTGAGAGTCAGATGCAGTCATCAAAAGAGCCACATTTGGCTCGAGAGCAATAGGTTCCCTACCCCTGATGACAATGATCCGGATCACCCTCAAAATGTAATTACTTGTTCTACAAACCCCAAAACCAGTGAAGTTTGCCAGTTACAATGATTTGCAAATTCTTTTCAACTTATATTCAATTGAATATACTGCAAAGACAAGATATTTCATGTTCAAACTGGAAAAATTTATTTTTTGCAAATATCTCATTTGGAATTTGATGCCTGCAATATGTTTTTAAAAAAAGCTGGCATACGTGGAAAAAAAAGACTAAGAAAGTTGAGGAATGCTCATCAAACACTTATTTGGAACATCCCACAGATGACAACAGGCTCATTGGTAACAGGTGGGTGCCATGATTGGGTATAAAAGCAGCTTCCATGAAATGTGAAAAGTCATTCACAAACATGGATGGGGCGATGGTTACCACTTTGTGAACAAATGCGTGAGCAAATGGTCCAACAGTTTAGGAACGACGTTTCTCAACAAACTATTGCAAGGAATTTAGGTATTTCACCATCTACGGTTCGTAATATCATCAAAAGGTTCAGGAAATCTGGAGTAATCACTGCATGTAAGCGATGATATTACGGACCTTTGATCCCTCAGGGGGTGATGCATAAAAAATGGATGGATGGATGGATGGACATACAGTGGGGCCAAAAAGTGTTTAGTCAGCCACCGATTGCGCAGGTTCTCCCACTTAAAATGATGACAGAGGTCTGTAATTTTCGTCATAGGTACACTTCAACTGTGAGAGACAGAATGTGAAAAAAAAATCCAGGAATTCACATTGTAGGAATTTTAAATAATTTATTTGTAAATTATGGTGGAAAATAAGTATTTGGTCACTTCAAACGAGGAAGATCTCTGGCTCTCACAGACCTGTAACTTTTTATTTATTAAGCTCCTCTGTCTTCCACTCGTTACCTGTATTAATGGAACCTATTTGAACTTGTTATCTGTATAAAAGACACCTGTCCACAGCCTCAAACAGTCAGACTCCAAACTCTACTAGGGCCAAGACCAAAGAGCTGTGGAAAGACACCAGAAAAAGAGTGAATCTACATCAGGCAAGCAGCTTGGTGTGAAAAAATAGACTGTGGGAGCAATTATCAGAAAATGGAAGACATACAATACCACTGATAGTCTCCCTCGATCTGGGGCTCCACGCAAGATCTCATCCCGTGGGGTCAAAATGATCATGAGAATGGTGAGCAAAAATCCCAAAACCACGCGGGGGGACCTGGTGAATGACCTGCAGAGAGCTGGGACCAAAGTAACACACTACGCCGACAGGGAATCAAATCCTGCAGTGCCAGACGTGTCCCCCTGCTTAAACCAGGGCATGCATAGGCCTGTCTGAAGTTTGCCAGAGAGCACATGGGAGAATGTCATGTGGTCAGATGAAAACAAAATAAAACTTTTTGGTATAAACTCAACTCATCGTGTTTGGAGGAAGCAGAATACTGAGTTGCATCCCAAGAACACCATACCTACTGTGAAGCATGGGGGTGGAAACATCATGCTTTGGGGCTGTTTTTCTGCTAAGGGGACAGGACGATGGATCCGTGTTAAGGAGAAAATGAATGGGGCCATGTATCGTGAGATTTTGAGCCAAAACCTCCTTCCATCAGTGAGAGCTTTGAATGGTTGACCAAATACTTATTTTCCACCATAATTTACAAATAAATTATTTAAAATTCCTACAATGTGAATTCCTGGATTTTTTTTCCACATTCTGTCTCTCACAGTTGAAGTGTACCTATGATGAAAATTACAGATCTCTGTCATCATTTTAAGTGGGAGAACTTGCACAATCGGTGGCTGACTAAATACTTTTTTGCCCCACTTTATATAGTCTGCCATAATCTGGGATTAAGTTAGAACATAATAGAAAGCTTTATTGACATTATGCTTTATGATTCATGGTTGCCACTCTTAGTCTATGCCTTAATAAAAATACAATCATTAGTAAATAGTGAAAACAATACTATGGCTAAAAGTACACAAATAAGACAAGACGAAGGTAAAACAAATGGTGAAAGATAAAAGAGAAATTGTATTAGTTTCCATTACGTGCATGAGCGGTTTGGACTCCGCTAATATCTGGCATCAAGCCAAACAGCTGTGTGCACGTCTACATAAGGACGTGCACAACAGGGGACCTCGTTAACTTTATAACCTGTCAATCTGACGGCTTGTTATTCAGTTGTTTAGCTACATTTGAAGCAAAGGTGGTAATACTTGAATAATGCCACCTCTTTGCGAGACCAGTTTTAAAGCAGGGCTTGCAGAGTGACGCTTCCGTGTTGAAAGGGTCATCTTTACCCAAACACCTCCATGTTTTGCTGCATGCACCCTTTTTATTAACAAATAGAATTGCTTTCATTTGTCATGTTTCCTCTACTGGCTGTTTCTCTTTGTACGCTGTGTGGGCTGACACACTCAACATAGTCCTACGCTCTGTACGCCACCGCCGTGTGCATGAAAAATAGTACCGGTATTTTTCAAAGGCAGTATAGTACCGTTTTAAATTCATTAGTACTGTATAGGGTTGTTCGGTATACCGGTGTTAGTATAGTACCACGATACTAATGTATGTATGTGTATGTATGTGATTATGTGTGTATAGGACACGTTGGGAAGACTATGTCTCCCGGCTGGCCTGGGAACGCCTCGGGATCCCCCGGGAAGAGCTAGACGAAGTGGCTGGGGAGAGGGAAGTCTGGGTTTCCCTGCTTAGGCTGTTGCCCCCGCGACCCGACCTCGGATAAGCGGAAGATGATGGATGGATGGATGGATGTATGTATGTATATGTATATATATATATATATATATATGTATATATATATGTATATGTATATATATATATATATATATATATATATATATATATATATATATATATATATATATATATATATATACATATATAATTGTATATATGTGTGTGTTGGCCCTGCGATGAGGTGGCGACTTGTCCAGGGTGTACCCCGCCTTCCGCCCGATTGTAGCTGAGATAACCGCCAGCGCCCCCGCGACCCCAAAAACAGAATAAGCGGTAGAAAATGGATGGATGGATGGATATGTGTGTGTACATATGTGTGTGTTGTGTATATATTTGTGTGTGCATATCAATCAATCAATCAATGTTTATTTATAGAGCCCTAAATCACTAGTGTCTCAAAGGGCTGATGTATATATGTAAATGTGTGTGAAATTAAATGTATTATATATAGATAATATATGGCAGCAACCCATCCATCCATCCATTTTCTACTGCTTATTCCCTTTCGGGGTCACGGGGGGCGCTGGCGCCTATCTCAGCTACAATCGGGCGGAAGGCGGGGTACACCCTGGACAAGTCGCCATCTCATCGCAGGGCCAACACAGATAGACAGACAACATTCACACTCACATTCACACACTAGGGACCATTTAGTGTTGCCAATCAACCTATCCCCAGGTGCATGCCTTTGGAAGTGGGAGGAAGCCGGAGTACCCGGAGGGAACCCACGCATTCACGGGGAGAACATGCAAACTCCACACAGAAAGATCTCGAGCCTGGATTTGAACCCAGGACTGCAGGACCTTCGTATTGTGAGGCAGACGCACTAACCCCTCTGCTACCGTGAAGCCTGAATTTAATTATATTATATATATTATTGTATTATATATTGTATATACATATTGTATATGTATAGGGGTGGAACCTAATAAGTTTACTTCTTCCCACTCCCTTTTAAGCCAATCTTGACATCTACAAAAGATTAGTCACATGTAATGTTTTCAATCTAGGTGTAAAAATAATGGAAATATATATATTTCTTTTGTATTTTATGTCATTCTTTTGTTTTGTTTGCATGGCTCAAAATAAACCATTCATTCATTCAATCATATTTGGTACTATACCGCCTCTGAAAAGTACACCCCTGTCGTCGTCACGTCGTGTCATTGCTGGTTTCACGAGCATGTTCGGCAGTGCACAATCACGGAGTACTTACAAGCAGACACAGTGTGTAGACAGAAAAGGGAGAATGGACGCATTTTGGCTTAAAAACTAATGATAAAGGTGAAGTTATAACAACGAAACTCCCTCAAGAAGAGGTGCTTTAAAACTAAACATGCTTCACTACACACCGTAGCTCACCCGCGTCAAAATGTAAACCAACGCCATTGGTGAATCTACACCTAACATCCACTGTAATGATACCAAGTACAGTAGCGTATCTAGTAGATACTACTATTGATTACGTCAATATTTTTTGGCATCACATCTTCTATTGTTTTTTTAAATGTATATTATGTTTATAAACTCAGGAAATATGTCCTTGTACACATGAGGACTTTGAATATGACCAATGTAAGATCCTGTAATGACTTGGTATCGGATCGATACCCAAATTTGTGGTATCATCCAAAACTAATGTAAAGTACCAAACAACAGAAGACTAAGTGTATATTACATTTTAAAAGAAGTGTAGATAGAACATGCGAAAGAGAAAGTAAGCAAATATTTACAGTAAATGAACAAGTTGATTAATATTTCATTTTCTACCGCTTGTCCTTAATAATTTTGCCAAAAATATAGAATTATAAATGACACAATATGTTTCTGCATATGTCAGCGGCTAAACTAAGAGCTTTTGTTTACTTACTTACTACTAAAAGACAAGCTGTCTTGTATGTTCACTATTTTAAACATATGTTTAATGTACCCTAAGATTTTATATTAAAATATAGCCAATAATTTAATTTTTTGTGATCCCCTTTATTTACAAAAGTATCAAAATAATTACGGTATCGGTATCAAAATATTGGTATTGGGACAACACTGGTACTGCGGTACTTTAATAATACTGCTGTACCATACAACCCTAGTTCTGACTTACATCTGTCAGTATACTCGTTATGGAACCGAAAAAATTCCGCTTCAACAAAGATGACGGAGAGGGGGCGCTCTGGAAGGTGAGCCACACAAATAAGACCGCCCGCAAAACGGCACATCCTAAGAGACTGTCAGAAAACGGCTTGAAGATGATTTGTAAAACATCATCTATGCAACATTTTGACCAAATAACAACCATTACATGTTATGTAGACAAGAAGAAAGTGTTTTAAATGTAGAAAAAAACCACATAATATGATCCCTTCATTGTGCCTTATAATCCGGTTCGCCTTTTTTTGTGAAAATAGACCTGAAGAGACCCGCTCATCGGCAGTGCGCCTTATAAGTTTCAGACTGGAAGTCTCTGCAGAGAGTGGTGAGGACGGCGGAAAACATTATTAAGACTCCTCTTCCACCTATCCAGGTGATCGCAAAAAGCCGCTGCCTGACCAGGGCTCAGAAAATATGCAGAGACTCCTCCCACCCCCACCAAGGACTGTTTTCACTACTGGACTCCAGAAGGAGGTTCCGCAGCCTCCGTAGCAGAACCTCCATGTTCTGTAACAGCTTCTTCCTTTAGGCCAGGGGTGGGCATTACGTCGATCGCGATCGACTGGTCGATCTCGGAGGGTGTGTCAGTCGATCTCAAGCCAGGCATTAAAAAATATACATGAAAATGAGCAATCATCAATCATACCAAGACTTCACTTTCGTCAGTTGTTTGACATTCTCGGCACCCGAGGATCTTGTGAGATGACGCTGGCTGCTGCGAGCTCATATTTAAGAAAAAAATCACTAACAGGGCGGACGCAGAGAAACACATTTTATTTCTAGAGACTCCGTACCTACTGTCAAAACTCTAAAGACCGACTGCACAGTTCCTGTCTTCACCATAAAAGACCTGTTTCATCCTGCCTGTGCTAACAAAATAAGAGTCTCAGAAAGCTAGCGGGCACAAGCTAGCAAGCTACGGAGTTTGATGCCAATGTATTTCTCCCCCACCCTCAGCGACCGCTTTCTCACTTGCTTGCCCACCCGCACTCTCACTGACGTCACTCACCTGCTGCCAGACATTAAAGGGCCACACACATATGCTACTCTCATAACAAAGTGTTTAAAAACGAGTATGCAAGTTGGACAAATGAGATGCCAAATCCAACCACTTTCATGTGGTATTGGACAGAAAGGAGGACTTTTTCTTCTCCTCCATTTAAAAATGCGGACGTTATCAGCACCACTGTCTGATTCCAATCAATGCAAGTCATCAGAATCAAATACACTAACTTATATTCTTGTCTTCATGAAAGAAATGAATCTATGTGTGTTAAACATGCTTCTATTATCATTAAACACCATTAACTTGTTAACAAAAATGTCTCTTTCATAAATAAATAAATATATATTATAAATAGGAATGAGGTAGATCTCCTCTACTTGGTCAATTGAAAAGTAGCTCACCTGCAGAAAAAGTGTGAGCGCCCCTGCTTTAGCCCGTAAGACTCTTGAACGCATCATAATAATCCCCTCAATTCCCCCCAAAAACGGATTAACTCGCTGGAATATAAAGACAATATAACATACATCCATAAATGTAGATGCATATGCAAAAGTGCAATATATTTATCTGTACAGTAATGTATTTATTTATATATGCACCTCATTGCTCTTTTATCCTGCACTACAACGAGCTAATGCAACAAAATTCCGTTCTTATCTGTACTGTAAAGTTCCAATTTGAATGACAAAAAACAGGAAGTCTAAGTCTATAAGATGGTGCACTTTATAGTCCGAAAAAATACAGTAACTTCTGGGGTTGTCTTCTTCTGTGTCTCAATTTAGGGGACTTTGGGTTGCTTTCTCCGGCGTTTTCTCTGCCTTATTCTACCTTATACTTTCGTCTCAAGGCAGGTTGCCTCTGGGCTGGGGCCACGGTCTTCTTTTGCGATCCCTGATCTGATTGTCTTGGACTTTGGAGCTACGTCTTGTGCATTCCTGATGAAGGTGAGTCCATAACATGATGGCTGACTGAATGATCGGGTGAACAGGTTTGATTTTATGTGAACAGACGGCTACTCTGGCTTTCTCCCAGCTCCAAAGACACACACCTGGGTAAAGGCTGGAAGGCAACACTCATTTTCCACTGGTGTGTGAGTGTGAATGTTGGCTGTCTATCTGTGTTGACCCTGCGATGAGGTGGTGACTTGTCCAGGATGTACCCCGCCTTCCGCCCAAGTGCAGCTGGTAGAGGCTCCAGCCCCTCCGTCACCCTGAAAGGGACAAGCGGTAAAAAATGGATGGATGGAGGTTTCATTGGTCTGATGTGATGATATAGTTGCGGCATTGTCCTCTTACTGTGTGTTGTGTAGCAAGTTTAGCTATTCATCATCCTTCAGTCCTGCAGTGACAATAATAATTTAGATGAAACATAGTTTATTTTCCGCCATGGAAGCGAGGAGTAGTAATGGAAGCGGCTCCACACTGGGGATGGACATTATCTGTTGTGTTTGTTCTGGCTTGTTTTCACATCTCGCCGTTGTCCTGGAATTCATACAACTCCTACTACACAAAAGGGTGTGGTAAAGTTGTTGTCTGCTGATATCCGATTTGTTAAAAAAATGAAAGTCTAATATCGGCCACTAGGGGTATGGGAAAAAATCGATTAGAATACGAATCGAATCGTTTACGTTGTGCGATTCAAAATCGATTCTCATTTTTTAAAAATCGATTATTTTTGGGGGGATTTTTAATTTTAATTTTATTTAAAAAAAATTGTAATCAATCCAAAAAACCACTACACAGCAATACCATAACAATGCAATCCAATTCCAAAACTAAACCTGACCCAGCAACACTCAGAACTGCAATAAACAGAGCAATTGAGGAGACACAAACACGACACAAAACAAACAAAAAATAGTGAAGCAAAAATGAATATTATCAACAACAGTATCAATATTAGATATAATTTCAGCATAGCAGTGATTAAAAATCCATCACTGACATTATCATTAGACATTTATAAAAATAAAAAAAAAAGAACAATAGTGTCACAGTGGCTTACACTTGCATCACATCTCATAAGCTGGACAACACACTGTGTCCAATGTTTTCACAAAGATAAAATAAGTCATATTTTTGGTTCGTTTAATAGTTAAAAACATTTATATTATTGCAATCAATTGATAAAACATTGTCCTTAACAAATATAAAAGCTTTTAAAAAAAAAATCTACCACTCTGCTTGCATGTCAGCAGACTGGGATAGATCCTGCTGAAATCCTATGTATTGAATGAATACAGAATCGTTTTGAATTGGAAAAATATAGTTTTTGAATCGAGAATCTAATCGAATCGAAAAAAATCGATATATTATCGAATCGTGACCCCAAGAATCGATATTGAATCGAACCGTGGGACACCCAAAGATCCACAGCCCTATCGGCCACCAACTAATCATCTACTATGAAACCTAAGAAAAACCTAACCTAAGAAAAAAGACGATTCTGCACAGAAATTAAGACATAACCTAGAACTGCTAGCCTCGGGCAGACGCCATAGGGTGCTAAAAGCGGGCACAAATAGACTAAAAAGCAGTTTTTACCCAGAACGCCATAATAGCATTAAACAGGCACTGAGTGAGCACAATGTGTCCATCATGTCTTCATGTGTCATGTCTCTCTATTTTTTATTTTTTCAGACTATAATGTGCAATAGTGTTATATGTGTATATGTGTATATATATATGCATATGTATGGATTTATGCATGTGTGTGGATATATACACATATATATAGATACTTATCTATTTTTGTAAGTTCTAATTTGGTTTCATCTGACCACATGACAGTCTCCCAATCCTCTGCTGTATCATCCATGTATCCATTTTGGTATAAACTCAACTTGTCGTGTTTGGAGGAAGAAGAATACTGAGGTGTATCCCAAGAACACCATACCCACTGTGAAGCATGGGGGTGGAAACATCATGCTTTGGGGCTGTTTTTCTGTTAAGGAGACAGGACGACTGATCAGTGTTAAGGAAAGAATGAATGGGGCCATGTATCGTGAGATTTTTGAGCCAAAACCTCCTTCCATCAGTGAGAGCTTTGAATGGTTGACCAAATACCTATTTTCCACCATAATTTACAAATAAATTCTTTAAAATTCCTACAATGTAAATTCCTGGATTTTTTTCACATTCTGTCTCTCACAGTTGAAGTGTACCTAAGATGAAAATTACAGACCTCTGTCATCATTTTAAGTGGGAGAACTTGCACAATCGGTAGCTGACTAAATACTTTTTTGCCCCACTGTATATATATATACACATATATATATATATATATATATATATATATATATATATATATATATATATATATATATATATATATGTGTGTGTGTACAATTTGTCAGGACGTACCTAAAGATAAAGTAAATTAATTCACATATTCATCATGTGGATAGTCCTATTTTGATGTCAATTTTAGATAAATGAGCTTCTCTAGTCAAGACCGTGTATGATATGCCGCCGATGTGTTAATGTGCTGTAAGTGGATTTTAATTTTTAAAATATTTGTTATTTGAACAACACGGTTGTTAAAGTTTAAGATTTCGGGGTTTTCCGGTCACTTGTGAGGGCACCAAAGGGACTTCTGCGTGTGTGCCGATGTGCTGTAAGTGGATTTTACTTTTTAAAATGTTTTTTATCATAACAATATAGTTTTTAAAGTTAAGGATTTCGGGGATTTCTGGTCACTTGTGAGGGTACCAAGGTGACTTCTGTGTGTGTGCCGATGTTTTAATATGCTGTAAGTGGATTTTACTTTTTAAAATGTTTGTTATTGTAACAACACGGTTGTAAAAGTTAAGGATTTCGGGGATTTCTGGTCACTTGTGAGGGTACCAATGGGACTTTTGTGTGTGTGCAGATGTTTTAATATGCTGTAAGTAGATTTTACTTTTTAAAATGTTTGTTATTGTAACAATATGGTTGTTAAAGTTAAGAATTTCGGGGATTGCTGGTCACTTGTGAGGGCACCAAAGGGACTTCTGTGTGTGTGCCAATGTGTTAATGTGCTGTAAGTGGATTTGACTTTTTAAAATGTTTGTTATTGTAACAATACGGTTGTTAATTTTAAGGATTTCGGGGATTTCTGGTCACTTGTGAGGGCACCAAAGGGACTTCTGTGTGTGTGCCGATGTGTTATGGTGCCGTAAGTGGATTTTACTTTTTAAAATGTTTGTTATTGTAACAATCGGTTGTTAAAGTTTAGGATTTCGGGGATTTCTGATCACTTGTGAGGCCACCCAAGGGACTTCTGTGTGTGTGCCGATATGTTAATGTACTGTAAGTGGATTTTACTTTTTAAAATGTTTTTTATCGTAACAATATGGTTGTTAAAGTTAATGATTTTGGGGATTTCTGGTCACTTGTGAGGGCACCAAAGGGACTTCTGTGTGTGTGCTGATGTGTTATTTTGCTGTAAGTGGATTTTACTTTTTAAAATGATTGTTATTGTAACAACCGGTTGTTAAAGTTTAGGATTTCGGGGATTCCTGATCACTTGTGCAGGTACCAAAGGGACTTCTGTGTGTGTGCCGATGTGTTAATGTGCTGTAAGTGGATTTGACTTTTTAAAATTTTTGTTATTGTAACAATACGGTTGTTAAAGTTTAGGATTTCGGGGATTTCTGATCACTTGTGAGGGCACCAAAGGGACTTCTGTGTGTGTGCCGATGTGTTAATGTGCTGTAAGTGGATTTGACTTTTTTAAATGTTTGTTATCGTAACAATACACTTGTTAAAGTTAAGAATTTCGGGGATTGCTGGTCACTTGTGAGGGCACCAAAGGGACTTCTGTGTGTGTGCCGATTTGTTATTGTGCTGTAAGTGGATTTTACTTTTTAAAATGTTTGTTACTGTAACAATATTGTTGTTAAAGTTAAGAATTTCGGGGATTGCTGGTCAGTTGTGCAGGCACCAAAGGGACTTCTGTATGTGTGCTGATATGTTAATGCCAACAAAGTAGTTATCGTTCCTTTAGATATTTTCCCCATGCTTTATAAAGTTAATGGCAGAGCTTTGGAACAATCTCCTTTAAAACGTGGTGCTATAAAGGCTCGCCAGTAGACCACATCTTTACAACGTTAGCCAGGGTCCCTATGGAAACATACGAGGATTCAAGTCCTGTTCCTCTGCAAGAGATCAGGCGTAGCCAAGTATTCCCAACCAGAGCGTTGCTGGCACACGTCCACAGGCAGCTAATCAGGTGCGGACGCTCTTGATGCAGTTGGGCTGTCACGTTTCTCTGATTTGATTGATCGCAGCGAGCTGCAGGCTGTGTCGTTGGGAATTTTTTGTCGTTAAAGAGTCTTTAAAAACAGTTCCAGCCAGCTGACGATCTCCAGGCTGGCCGCTCACAAAGTGGCATTATGATACGCTGACATGCGCGTGGTAATTGTTGTCAGATTGTGGCGTACGAGGCCTGGGCCTTCCTGAGGAGGAGCGCGCTGGCTTGTTTTCCCACCGGGAGCACTTGGGAATGTGTGACCTTTTCCATGCATCCCCCCTTATTTTCTTTTTCTTGGATGAACCGTCTGGAAGTGTGCCTTTTTTGCAAATTGGGCCAGCCACTCTTATGGTCGAAATGTGAAACGCTAACAATAACACTAATAATCGCAGGTACTAATACAGCAGGATAATCAGCAACCCGCGGCTCTAGGGATTTTAGCGCCGCCCTAGTGGCTCCCTGGACCTCTTTCAGAGATGTGTAAAAATTTTAATTTTTAAATATATTTTGTGTAGGAGAACAAACATGACACAAACCTTCCTAATTGTTAGAAACCCTGCTGTTTATATCAAACATGCTTCTCTGATGAGGGTATTTGGCGAGCACCGTTTTGTCCTACTAATTTCAGCGATCCTTAAACTCATCGTAGTTTGTTTACATGTCCAACTTTCTCTGATGTCGCCCCAGAAAGACGTGCCTCATGCCACTCCTTCTTTGTCTCATTTTGTCCACCAAACATTGTATGCTGTGCGAGAAAGCACAAAGGCGAGCTTTGTTGATTTTACTGATTTGCTGGAGTGCTTATCAGGCATATTTGGTCAATCCATGACTGCAAGCTAATCGATGCTAACATGCTATTTAGGCTAGCTGTATGTACATATTGCATCATTATGTCTGTTTGTAGGTATATTTGAGCTCATTTAATTTATTTTACTTATGGCTTCTGTGTATTTATTTTAGACATAAAGACTTCCTTTTATTGTGACTCAAATTTGAACTTTACAGTACAGATAAGAACAAATTTTATTGCATTAGCTCGTTGTAGTGCAGGATAAAAGAGCAGACCTAAATAAATAGACTACTGTACAGATAAATATATTGCACTTTTGCATATGCATCCACGTTTATGGATGTATGTTATATTGTCTATATATTCCAGCGAGTTAATTGAGGGGATTATTATGATGCGTTCAAGAGTCAAGCTGTTACAGAACCTGGAAGTTCTGCTACGGAGGCTGTGGAACCTCTTTCTGTAGTCCAGCAGTGAAAATAGTCCTTGGTTGGGGTGGGAGAAGTCTCTCCATTTATATCTGCATGTCTCATGACACATTATTTATTTTTAATATTGTCTGCATTTCTCATAGTTGTTTGTGTGCGCCTATTTGTTCCAGACCACAGCAAACGTTAACCAGCTTGTATAGATTCTAATAAAACCATTAGAATAGGACATCCTACCATTTCCTTTAACTTAGACACTCACATCCATACCTTTTGCCATTCTAAACCAGTAATTTCCAGGAGTTACCTCACCCTCTGAAAAGCCTCTGTTGTGACGCTTGGCGGGCATCGTGATGCGAGTGGTGCTCTTCCTGGTTGCAGATCGGGCTCCGACACAGCGTACAGGTAAGAAATAATGGTTTATTTAAACTAAAAACAGGCTAAGAACAGAAACACTGGTTCTAGGCAGAAAAGGCAAACAAAGAGCTACTAGCATGTGAGCTAGAGAAACAAACCGAACACCTGCACGAGGCACAATAGGCAAAACAAAAGAGCTAGCATGTGAGCTACAAAAACACAGAAGGCTAAGCGTGGAAGCTAGCGAGTCCAAATACATAAAACTGAGTTGTCACTTGTGAAACAGAAACCACATGTAACACAAACTACGAGGAGAGAACGAGTGAACGGAAAGGGCAGGCTTAAATACAGAACGTGAATAATAAACACAGGTGTGCGTCAAGGCAGGTGAAAATTAAGTCGCCATGGTGACAAAACAAACGAGGAAGTGCACAAACTAAGAATCGGAAGAGTCCAAGAACAGACAAGATACACAAAATGACTCAAAAACAAAAACTATACATGATCCGGCCGGCGGATCATAACATCTGTTTTACTAATGTTTTTACAACGTTGCAAAAATGTGTTGAATATATATTAAAATACAACATTTCTGTCAACGAAGATTTGCGTCAACTTTTGATAGCAGGCTAGTATTGACACTTACTGTACATCATGTGTTGCCTTCAGTATAACACTTATACAAGTAAGGCTTTTATATTTTGCGGCTCCAGACATATTTCTTTTTTTGTATTTTTGGTTCACGATGGCTCTTTCAAAATTTTGGGTTGCCGACCCTTGCTCTACGTGTTATTCTCCACAAGAAATCAACACTGCAATAAGAGCAGAAACATTAACGTCAACAATATTTTTTCAAACCGACACAGGATAAACTTTAGTACCGTGACATAAATATGTTGCCCTGTTCTTCGCTTGTCATTCCCCGCTGCTTGTGTGTATACAGTCCTGGTCAAAAGTGAAGAACATAATGTCATGGCTGTCTTGAGTTTCCAATCATTTCTACAACTCCTATTTTTTTGTGATAGAGTGATTGGAGCACATACCTGTTGGTCACAAAAAACATTCATGAAATTTGGTTCTTTTATGAATTTATTATGGGTCTACTGTGTGACCAAATCTGCTGGGTCAAAAGTATACATACAGCAATATTAATATTTGGTTACATGTCGCTTGGCAAGTTTCACTGCAATAAGGCGCTTTTGGTAGCCATCCACACGCTTCTGGTTGAATTTTTGACCACTCCTTGACAAAATCGGTGCAGTTCAGCTAAATGGTTTGGTTTTCTGACATGGACTTGTTTCTTCAGCATTGTCCACATGTTTAAGTCAGGACTTTGGGAAGGCCATTCTAAAACGTTAATTCTAGCCTGATTTAGCCATCCCTTTACCACTTTTGACGTGTGTTTGGGGTCATTGTCAAGACCCAACCTCTGGGCTGATGATTTTAGGTTGTCCTGAAGAATTTGGAAGTAATCCTTATTTTACTCTTTACTTAAAGAGTAAAAATGCATTTCTTTCAATATGTATAATAACAAAAAAGGTAATATTAAAGAAAATGGATGGATGTTGATAGTCCAACACAGTTTGACTGGTATATACAAGCTATGGAGATGATTTCAGTAGAAAAAACTCCATTTAGTTTTGATAATAACAAATCATATATTGCTGCCCCCGCGACCCGACCTCGGATAAGCGGAAGATGATGGATGGATGGATGGATGGATATTGGAATATGAAACCCAATATTTACATTTGTTTTAACTATTAAATGAACCAAAAATATGTCTGATTTTTATCTGCGTGAAAATATTGGACACAGTGTGTTGTCAAGCTTATGAGATGTGATGCAAGTGAAACTATTGTTGATTTTTATTTAATTTTTGTATAATTTTCTTTTTTTTTTTATAAATGTCTAATGAAGATGTCAATGAGGGAATTTTAATCACTGCTATGTTGAAATTGTTACTGGTATTGATACTGTTGTTGATCATCTTTTTTGTTTCACTACTTTTAGTTTGTTCTGTGTTGTGTTTGTGTGTCCTCTCAATAGTTCTGTTTATTGTTGCTGCTCTGAGTGTTTCTGAGTCAGGCTTGGTTCTGGAATTGGATTGCATTGTTATAGTATTGCCGTGTATTGTTTCGTTGGATTGAATTAAAAAAAAGGAAGTAATCCTCCTTTTTCATTGTCCCATTTAAAGCACTAGTTTCATAGGCAGTAAAATAGGCCCAGATCATAAAACTACCACCACCATGCTTGACGGTAGGTGTGGGGTTCCTGGGATTACAGGCCTCACTATTTCTCCTCCAAACATATTGCTGGGTATTTTGGCCAAACTGTAACGTTTGGTGGGCATGGTGATGCCGGATTCGTACTTCCGTGGATGCGGTCGGGCAAGAACACAGCGTACGGTAAGAAATAAAGATTTATTTAAAGGGGAAGATTATCACCAGACCTATTCAAGCGTCAATATATACCTTGATGGTGCAGAAAAAAGACCATATATTTTTTTAACCGATTTCCGAACTCTAAATGGGTGAATGTTGACGAATTAAACGCCTTTCTGTTTATCGCTCTTTTTGCGATGACGTCAGAACGTGACGTCTCCGAGGTAATACAGCCGCCATTTTAATTTTCAACACATTACAAACACCGGGTCTCAGCTCTGTTATTTTCCGTTTGTTCGACTATTTTTTGGAACTTTGGAGACATCATGCCTCGTTGGTGTGTTGTCGGAGGGTGTAACAACACTAACAGGGAGGGATTCAAGTTGCACCACTGGTCCGAAGATGCGAAAGTGTCTGCCGCCAGACCCCCATTGAATATACCAAAGTGTCTCCACATTTGACCGGAAATGACAGACATGGCCCAGAGATGTATGGATAACCTGCAGATGCATTTGCAACTATAAAGTCAACGAAATCACAAAGGTGAGTTTTGTTGATGTTGACTGCCAGCTAATCGATGCTAACATGCTATGCTAATCGATGCTAACATGCTACGAGGATGTTGTAGTCGTAATGGTTTGTACAGTCCTTTGAGACATTTGTGATTTAGGGCTATATAAATAAACATTGATTGATATTTACCAGCGGTGCTAAGGCAGACATGGCACAGAGATGTATGGATAACCTGCAGATGCATTTGCAACTATATTACGTTTCCTTCCACCCACATTTAATGCGAAAAAAAACACTTACCAATAGACGGATTTAAGTTGCTCCAGTGTCACGAGATGTGAAAGTCCTGATCGTTTGGTCCGCACATTTTACCGGCGATGCTAACGCAGTTATTCGGCCATGCTATGGCTATGAATAGCGTCAATAGCTATTTGCTCAATAGCTTCAGTTTCTTCTTCAATACTTTCATACTCCAACCATCCGTTTCAATACATGCGTAATCTGTTAAATCGCTTAAGTCGCTGAAATCCGAGTCTGAATCCGAGCTAATGTCGCTATATCTTGCTGTGGTATTCGCCGTTGTTTGTTTACATTGGCAGCACTGTATGACGTCGCAGGGAAATGGATAGTCGCATTGCAAATAGCGAAAATCAAGCACTTTAAAGCTTTTTTTAGGGAGATTCGGGGACCGGTAAAATTTTGAAAAAAACTTCCAAAAATACAACAAGCCACTGGGAACTGATTTTTATTGTTTTTAACCCTTTTGAAATTGTGATAATGTTCCCCTTTAACTAATAAAACAGACTATGAACAGAAAACTGGCAGAAAAAAACAAAATCGCTAGCATGGGAGGTAGGGAAATAATCGACAAACTTGCACAAGGCATAAAAGGCAAAACAAAAGCTACTAGCATGAGAGCTAGGGATAAACAAAGGGTAGCGCGAAAGCTAGCGAGTAGATACATAGAAAACGTCACTTTTGTTGCGTGTGAAGCAAATTAGGATCCGAGGAAGAATGAACAAAAGGGGCAGGCTTAAATAAGGCAGTCATCAAGAGTAACAGGTGTGCGTAAACAGCGAGTAGCAGGTGGCAGTAATATGCAACCATGGTGACAGAACAAAAAGTAACTAAGGAAATCAAACAACAGAATGAGGTACAAAAAATGGAACAATACTACAATATGTGATGATCCGGGCAGCGGATCATAACACAAACAGCTCAATTTTTGTTTCATCTGACCACAGAACTTTCCTCCAGAACAGGGGTTGGGAACCTTTTTGACTAAAAGAGCCAAGAAGCCAAATATTTTAGAATGTATTTACATAAGGGCCATATAATATTTTTACAACACTGAACACAACTAAACACGTGCATTTTTAAGTAAGATCAACATTTCCAGAGTATAATAGGTCTCTTATTCTTTGTAATAAAATTGTTATTCTGAAGCTAACTGTGGAGGGGGCGTGCCCCGTGGGCCTGCAGCGAAGCGGGGTGTTGCCAGGATCGGCCTTGAAATCAGCGACAGGTGCGTAGATGGCCCACCTGGGCCTTGTTATCTAATCATCTGTCGCTCTGTTATAAGCAGCAGCCAGGAGGAGAGACGGGGTTGAGGCTGGGGCTGGAGCCAGAGCGCGAGCGAGAACGAAAGAGAAAAAGACAATTGCTGGAAAGCAACTGAGAGACTAATTGAAAAATAAAACAATATTGTAACCCTGAAACAGGCTCGCATGTCGGGGCTTGGTGGTCTGTAGAACCCCCAGGAGGGCAAGTCCCACACTAACCAATAATAAATAAATAACTTCTTACCTTTTACGCAACTTCTTGAACAAGTGGGGTAGGAAACGGATAGATGGATTAAAAATGCATGAGAATGTTTTATATTTTGAACGTTATTTTTAACACTGTGATTACAAGTGGAATTATTCATTACTTATCGTGTTAAGCAAGGTCAGCTCAGATTTACCCGAGAGCCAGATGCAGTCATCAAAAAAGCCACATCTGGCTCGCAAGCCATAGGTTCCCTACCCCTGCTCCAGAAGGAGAAAAGGCTACCAAAAGCACCTTATTGCAGTAAAACTTGCCAAGGGACATGCAACCAAATAATAACATTGCTGTATGTATACTTTAGACCCAGCAGATTTGCTCACATTTTCAGTAGACCCATAATAAATTCATCAAAGAACCAAACATAATGAATGTTTTTTGTAATGTGCTCCAATCACTCTATCACAAAAAAAACAAGAGTGGTAGAAAGTACTGGAATCTCAAACAGCCATGACATTATGTTCTTTACAAGTGTATATAAACTTTTAATGGCGACTATATACAGTACATCACCTCCAGTAACTGCTTTCATGGCTGCAAATATGCGGACCAAATAAGACATGGCACTTTGTGGTAAACTTAATCAAACTACAAATCATCGCAGATGGATTGTCCCCGCCGGAATACTCAGCAAAGAGCGATGGCTTGACAGGACCAATTTAGGGGACGGCCTCTCCGGTTTGACGTTTTATTGACATCATGCTGCGTCTTAACTGAGCAGAGGGTGGAAGGTGGTTGTGATTTGGGGTTACTCGAACCAGATGGGCCACCAGCTTGTGAACTCACTCGCGGTGTCGCTGCGTTCTGGCTCTAAGAAATGCTTAAAGGAGGAATAAAGCCTCATAAAATCGACCTTCGAGGCTCAATTTATGCTAGTTGTAATCATTTGATACCCTTCCATTAATCGTAGAAACATCTGCACGGTTTAAAAAAATGTGTGTAAATGTTAAACATCCTGGCTTTTGTGTTTCATTAAAAAAAGCAAGTGAAGTTGCCGGTGTACTGTAACATTTGCAACATTTAAAAAAATGGTTGTCCGTTTTTTTTTCAATGTTGTTTTTTGACTTGGCAATACAGTTGTACATTAACTTAGTTGGTTCTGTGGCTTAAAACACTTCAAATCAATGCAGTGGAAAAAGTCAGTTTTCAAAAGCAAGTAAAAAGATTACAAAAGTTAAGGATATACTTGAACTGAGCAAAATTATCTGCCAATAGAACCAGAAAATTTGGCTTGTCAAGACTTTCCAAAAAAAGTAAAATTAAAGCTGCAATAAGCGATGGATGGAGCCGAGTATTTAAATATGTACATACAAAAAAAATTACTTACAGTGAACCAGAAAGAGATTAAACATGTGCAATACAAACAATACATATGAAACCGGAGCAGTAATTAAAACTCTTTCATCAATTTTTAATCAGAAGGGTTCAATCTCTCTCCTGTGCTTATTTGAAGCTGACACGACAAACGTGCTCAGAGGAGATAATGTTTGAAAAAAGGTGACTGTTTTTAACTTTTGTTTTGAAGGGGGAATCGCAAACTACCCGAAGATTTTTGCTGGGGGTTGCTGATGTATGATATATAGGTCTAAGTGAGACCTACATAAATGTTTTTGTTTCATGTGTCTACGACATTCCTACTGGGAGTAAGAGGCAGTTTTGGCTGTGTTTTCTTCCTAGGGGGTGCTAGAGCGCAATTTTGAGTTTTGGGGTTTGGTTTTTTGATTAGATCGCAATCTTCGCCAGTACTGATGTGTGTGTTTAATTTGGTGAGTTTTGAAGCATGTTAAGAGGGTCAAATTACAGCTAAATCACTCGGTATAGTAATAAAGAATAATAATAAAACGCTAAAAATTCAATAGGGTCCTCTGTCCCTTTGGGACATCGGTCCCTAATCAGCTAACCTCAATGAACCCCAAAATACCTTAAAATAAGTGTTTTCTCACTAATAACAAGTTCACTTTTCTTAAAAAAAAAAAAAAAGGGACCTTTTTTCTCAATATGTTGAAAAATATTCTTAAATTAGGTAAATGCTATTTCCATTATCTTATGATAGGACTTTATTGTCATTGCAACAAGTATGTTAAAGTTAATGATTTTGGGGGCTTTCTGGTCACTTGTGAGGGCACCAAAGGTTCTTTTGTATGTGTATGTCGATGTGTTCATGTACTGTAAGTGGATCTCAGCTACAATCGGGCGGAAGGCGGAGCACACCCTGGACAAGTCGCCACCTCATCGCAGCTTTTACATGATATATCAAATAATACAATCACTAAGAATGTTATGTGAGCGCGCATTTTGTAACAATAGGAATGATTTGTGTTTATGTTGCACACGGCGGTATTTGAGTGACGGACCACAAACATACTGGGGGTTGCGCTGCCGATGTGTGAGAGTGTTGTGTGTATAATATAGATAAAAAGCCTCAGTGAGCACGTTTTTAATGCTTGGTCGTCCAGTTTGTAGTTCAGGGACAGAAAAAACTGAAACACATGTAAGCAAGATGTGTTTAATGACACCAGACACCTGTCAGTCACAGCAGAGGATATATTGCTTCAAAGCCACTTCCTGGATTATTATATTACCTCAATGTTTCACTTCTTTAACTTAAATCATAGGAAATCAATGCATCGCTCGGAGGACGATTGATGGTGAAATAAATAGTGAAAGTCCAGTCCATAGTAGATCTAGCATGTTAGTGAGAGTCCAGTCCATAGTGGATCTAACATAATAGTGAGAGTCCAGTCCATAGTGGATCTAACATAATAGTGAGAGTCCAGTCCATAGTGGATCTAACATAATAGTGAGAGTCCAGTCCATAGTGGATCTAACATAATAGTGAGAGTCCAGTCCATAATGGATCTCGCATAATATTGTGAGAGTCCACTCCATAGTGGATCCCTCATAATAGTTAGAGTCTAGTCCATAGTGGATCTAACATAAGAGTGAGAGTCAAGTCCATAGTGGATCTAACATAATATTGTGAAAGTCCAGTCCATAGTGGATCCAGCATAATAGTGAGAGTCCAGTCCATAGTGGATCTAACATAGTAGTGAGAGTCCAGTCCATAGTGGATCCAACATAATATTGTGAAAGTCCAGTCCATAGTGGATCCAGCATAATAGTGAGAGTCCAGTCCATAGTGGATCTAACATAATAGTGAGAGTCAAGTCCATAGTGGATCTAACATAATAGTAAGAGTCCAGTCCATAGTGGCTCTAACATAATAGTGAGAGTCCAGTCCATAGTGGATCTAACATAATAGTGAGAGTCCTGTCCATACAGGATTTAGCATAATATTGTGAGAGTCCAGTCCGTAGTGGATCCAGCATAATATTGTGAGAGTCCAGTCCATAGTGGATCTAACATAATAGTGAGAGTCCAGTCCATAGTGGATCTAACATAATAGTAAGAGTCCAGTCCATAGTGGATCTAACAAAATAGTAAGAGTCCAGTCCATAGTGGCTCTAACATAATAGTGAGAGTCCTGTCCATACTGGATTCAGCATAATATTGTGAGAGTCCAGTCCATAGTGGATCTAGCATAATATTGTGAGAGTCCAGTCCAAAGTGGATCCAACATAATAGTGAGAGTCCAATCCATAGTGGATCTAACATATTATTGTGAGAGTCCAGTCCATAGTGGATCTAACATAATATTTTGAGAGTCCAGTGGATAGTGGATCTAGCATAATATTAAGAGAGTCCAGTCCATAGCGAATCTAACATAATAGTGAGAGTCCAGTCCATAGTGGGGCCAGCAGGAGACCATCCCAAGCGGGGACAGGTCAGCAGCACAGAGATGTCCCCAACCGATGCACAGGTAAGCGGTCCATCCCGGGTCCTGACTCTGGACAGCCAGCATTTCATCCATGGCCACCGGACCTGTGCCCCCCCCTCCCTCCTTCCATGAGGGAGAGGGGGGGCAGATCAACTGGTCTAAAAAGTGGGTCTATTTAAAGGCTAGAGAATACAGATGAGTTTTAAGATGGGACTTAAATGCTTCTACTGCAGCCAAAATGGTTTCGAAATTGAATTACTCTGTGGGCTTTTTTTCAGAAAGTGAGAAAAATCAGGTCGGGTGGTTTGATGAGAAGAGTCACAAATGGGACAAGCCATTTTTGGGGGATGGGTGCGAATATGGCGGGCCAAGGCGGTTATGGCATTGGGAAGGGAACGCTGCAACAAGCCGATAATAAATTAAAGATGGGTTAGGAGCGCCGCGTCTGACGTGCTGCCCTGTGGCTTCAGATTTGGGAGCCAGAAGCGTGACAAGACATCTCTCTCATGTCTCTGCGCTGAATATGAAGCGGTCACCCTGTTTGCTTCGCCCAGCATTCTGCATTTATTTGCGGTTCGTAAAATAATCACATCCGCCCGCCAATACCTGCGAGAATTTGCCGGAGTGTCGCAGCTAATTTAGAAAAGGACATTTTAAAGGCCTACTGAAACCCACCACGCAGTCTGATAGTTTATATATCAATGATGAAATATTAACATTGCAACACATGCCAATACGGCCTTTTTAGTTTAATAAATTGCAATTTTAAATTTCCCGCGGAGTTTCTTGTTGAAAACGTCGCGAAATGATGACGTGTGCGCGTGATTTCACGGACTGTCAGGAAATATTAGCGCAGCACTATTTGCAGCTAAAAGTCGTCTCTTTTCATCGCGCAATTACACAGTATTCTGGACATCTGTGTTGCTGAATCTTTTGCAATTTGTTCAATTAATAATGGAGAAGTCAAAGTAGAGAGATGGAGTTAGGAAGCTTTAGCCTTTAGCCACACAAACACATGGTGATTCCTTGTTTAAAATTCCCGGAGGTGGTAACTTTACTATGGATCAGAGCGGTCAAGCGAACATGGTTTCCGACCACTTGTCAACCGGCAGGTTTCGGTGAGAAAATTGTGGTAAAAAGTCGCCTCTTACCGGAGATCTGTGGAGTTTGCGCCGTCCTTGTATCTGCCGTGACTTATCCCAGAGACTGGCCTCAAGACACCCGTGGACACACCCCTCCGACTATCAGGTACTATTTAATCTCACTAAAACACTACCAATACAATAGAAAAATAAGGGATTTCCCAGAATTATCCTAGTAAATGTCTCTAAAAACATCTTAATCCGTCCCAATGCAATTGCCTTTTTTTTTTTTTTTACTTAATTTTTTTTTTTGTAGTCCTTCTCTATCAATATCATCATCCACAAATCTTTCATCCTCGCTCAAATTAATGGGGAAATTGTTGTTTTTCTCGGTCCGAATAGCTCTTGCTGCTGGAGGCTCCCATTATAAACAATGTGAGGACGTGAAGAGCCCTCACCCTTGTGACGTCATCGTCTGCGACTTCCGGTAAAGGCAAGGCTTTTTTATCAGCACCAAAAGTTGCAAACTTTATCGTCGATGTTCTCTACTAAATCCTTTCAGCAAAAATATGGCAATATCGCGAAATGATCAAGTATGACACATAGAATGGACCTGCTATCCCCGTTTAAATAAGAAAATCTCATTTCAGTAGGCCTTTAAAGGCCTACTGAAATGAAACCCACTACTACCGACCACGCAGTCTGATAGTTTATATATCAATGATGAAATATTAACATTGCAACACATACCAATACGGCCTTTTTAGTTTACTAAATTGCAATTTTAAATTTCCCGTGAGTTTAGTCTTGAAAACGTCGTGTATTGATTACGTGGCAAGACATCACGGGTTTTTAGGAAGTAAGAGCGCTGCACACACACACAGCTAAAAGTTGGCTGCTTTAATCGCATAATTACACAGTATTCCGGACATCTGTGTTGCTGAATCTTTTGCAATTTGTTCAATAAATATTGGAGAAGTCAAAGTAGAAAGATGGAGTTGGGAAGCTTTAGCCTTTAACCACACAAACACACGGTGATTCCTTGTTTAAAATTCCTGGAGGTGAAACTTTACTATGGATCAGAGCGCGGTCAAGCGAACATAAATCACGACGGAATGTCAACCAGCAGGTTTCGGTGGGAAAATGTGGTTAAAAAGTCAGTTCTTACCGGAGAAAAGCCGAGCTTGTGCCGTCCATAGCTGCCGTCGACTTCCCTGAGACATTGGCGTCAAAACACACGTGGACGTACACCTCCAGCTATCAGGTACTATTTAAATCACTAAAACACTAGCAACACAATAGAAAGATAAGGGATTTCCCTGAATTATCCTAGTAAATATGTTTAAAACATCAGAATCGTTCCAATGCAATGGCATTTTATATTTTTTTTTCTAGTCCGTCGCTATCAATATCTTCAAACACAAACCTTTCATCCTCGCTCAAACTAATGGGGAAATTGTCGTTTTCTCGGTCCGAATAGCACTTTTTGTTGGAGGCTCTCATTGAAAATAATGTGAATATGTGAAGAGCCATCACACTTGTGACGTCATCGTCTGCGACTTCCGGTAGAGGCAGGAGTTTTCTCTTAACACTGAAAGTTGCGAACTTTATCGTGGATGTTCTCTACTAAATCCTTTCAGCAAAAATATGGCAATATTGCGAAATGATCAAGTATGACACATAGAATGGACCTGATATCCCCGTTTCAATTAGAACATCTTATTTCAGTAGGCCTTTAAAGTGTTGATGGCTTTGTCTAATGACTGCCATGTTGCCAGTTTACAGTTTGGATGCAAAGACTAAGATAATGTATCACCAATCTTCTCATTTATAGCTCCAGGTTTGCCAAAAAAATGTTTAGTGCGACTGACTTCTGAGTGAAATTAATTAGCTCCCCACATTGAATTCGTGTTCAAAACTCCTTTCATTTGTGGACAATCTTGGAAAAACATCCGAGAATTTATCAATATTGGCAATGAAACACTAGTGCAGCTTGTTGGGAAGAACAGGAGAAGAGCCATAAAACGCGACGACGCCATGGTAACTATTACAAGAGTCGGCCATCAGCGGAAATAAGAATGTAAATCCTCTTCAGCGGGGAAACTGTGTCAGGTCATGACAACCGTTGGAAGACATAAAAAGATGTTTTATGATGCACAATAGAGTTGGAAACATTACTCAGGCGTTATTCGGAGTGTGGACCTGACGCAACAAGCACGCGACATCAGGAAGTCAGTGTGCTTATCTACAGCTGCATCGTACTCACTCGCTTGGGTTTAGTTCATGTTGAATACATGCCATTGAAGGCCTACTGAAATGAGATTTTCTTATTTAAACGGGGATAGCAGGTCCATTCTATATGTCTTACTTGATCATTTCGCGATATTGCCATATTTTTGCTGAAAGGATTTAGTAGAGAACATCCACGATAAAGTTCGCAACTTTTGGTCGCTAATAAAAAAGCCTTGCCTGTACCGGTAGTAGCAGACGATGTTCGTGTGACGTCACGGGTTGTAGGGCTCCTCACATCCTCACATTGTTTATAATGTGAGCCTCCAGCAGCAAGAGCTATTCAGACCGAGAAAGCGACAATTTCCCCATTAATTTCAGCGAGGATGAAAGATTCGTGGATGAGGAAAGTTAGAGTGAATAATAAAGAAGAAAAAAAAGACAGGGCAGTGAGAGCGATTCAGATGTTATTAAACACATTTACTAGGATAATTCTGGAAAATCCCTTATCAGCTTATTGTGTTACTAGTTTTAGTGAGATTATACAGTCATACCTGAAAGTCGGAGGGGTGCGGTGACCACCAGTGTCTCTGATAGAAGCCATGGAGGAGCCAAGAAAGTTGCAGCTGCCTCTTTGACAGCTGCAGGAGGACTCAAGCTCCGCTCATGTCCCCGGTAAGAGCTGACTTATTACCACAATTTTTCTCACCGAAACCTGCCGGTTGACATGTGGTAGTGAACCATGTTCGCTTGACCGCTCTGTTCCATATTAAAGCTTCACAACAAACAAAGAAACACCGGCTGTGTTTATGTTGCTAAAGGCAGCTGCAATCCACCGCTTTCCACCAAATGCATTCTTCTTTGTAGTCTCCATTATTAATTGAAGAAACTGCAAAAGATTCAGCAACACAGATGTCCAGAATACTGTGTAATTATGCGGTTAAATCGGACGACTTTTATCTGTGAGTGGTGCTGGGATAAAATGTCCCTTCCAACCAATAACGTCACAAGCACGCGTCATCATAAGCGTCATCATTCCGCGACGTTTTCACCAAAAAACTCTGCGGGAAATTTAAAATTGCAATTTAGTAAACTAAACTGGCCGTATTGGCATGTGTTGCAATGTTAATATTTCATCTATGACTGCGTGGTCGGTAGTAGTGGGTTTCAGTAGGCCTTTGATATGTACAAAATCCAAAACCAGTGAAGTTGGCACGTTGTGTAAATGGTAAATAAAAACAGAATACAATGATTTGCAAATCCTTTTCAACCTATATTCAACTGAATAGACTGCAAAGACAAGATATTTAACGTTCGAACTGGTAAACTTTGTTATATATTTTTTTAGCTCATTTGGAATTTGGTGCCTGCAACATGTTGAAAAAAAAAAGCGGGCACAGTTGGCAAAAAAGACTGAGAAAGTTGAAGAATGCTCATCAAACACTTATTTGGAACATCCCACAGGTGAACAGGCTAATTGGGAACAGGTGGGTGCCATGATTGGGTATAAAGGCAGCTTCCATGAATTGTGAAAAATCATTCACAAACAAGGACGGGGCGATGGTCACCACTTTGTGAACAAATGCAAGAGCAAATTGTTTAAGAACAACATTTCTCAACCAGGTATTGCAAGAAATTTAGGGATTTGACCATCTACGGTCCATAATATTATGTTAGATCCACTATGGACTGGACTCTCACAATATTATGTTAGATCCACTATGGACTGGACTCTCACTATTATGTTAGATCCACTATGGACTGGACTCCCACTATTATGTCAGATCCACAATGGACTGGACTCTCACTATTATGTTAGATCCACTATGGACTGGACTCTCGTTATTATGTTAGATCCACTATGGACTGGACTCTTTCATTATTATGTTAGATCCACTATGGACTGGACTCTCACCATTATGTCAGATCCACTATGGACTAGGCTCTCGCTATTATGTTAGATCCACTATGGACTGGACTCTCTCACTATTATGTTAGATCCGCTATGGACTGGACTCTCACTATTATGTCAGATCCACTATGGACTGGACTCTCACTATTATTTTAGATCCACTATGGACTGGACTCTCACACTATTATGTCAAATCCCCTATGGACTGGACTCTCACTATTATGTTAGATCCACTATGGACTGGACTCTCACTATTATGTTAGATCCACTATAGACTGGACTCTCACTATTATGTTAGATCCACTATGGACTAAACTCTCACTATTATGTTAGATCCACTAGAGATTGGACTCTTACTATTATGTTTGATCGACTATGGACTGGACTCTCACTATTATGTTAGATCCACTAACTATGGACTGGACTCTCACTATTATGTTAGATCCACTATGGACTGGACTCTCACTATTATGTTAGATCCACTATGGACTGGACTCTCACAATATTATGCTAGATCTACTCGACGTTCATTGCACCGGTTGCCCAGGGTCCAAGGTCTTTCTCATCCCATTTGGTTGAGTTTTTTTCTTGCCCTGATGTGGGATCGGAGCTGAGGATGTCGTTGTGACTTGTGCAGCCCTTTGAGACACTTGTGATTTAGGGCTATACAAGTAAAATTTGATTGATTGATTGATTGATTGATATCATCAAAAGGTTCAGAAAATCTGGAGAAATCACTGTACCTAATCACTGCACATTCAATGCCCATTACCTTGGATCCCTCAGGCGGTACTGCATCAAAAAGCGACATCGGTGTGTAAAGGATATCTCCACACGGGCTAATGAACAGTTTTAGAAAACCACTGTCAGTAACTACAGTTTGTCGCAGAATGTGTAAGTGCAAGTTAGAACTCTACTATGCAAAGCAAAAGCCATTTATCAACAACACCCAGAAACACCGCCGGCTTCGCTGGCCCCGAGCTCATCTAAGATGGACTGATGCAAAGTGGAAAAGTGTTCTGTGGTCTGATGAGTGCAAATTTCAAATTTTTGGGGGGAACTGCGGACATCGTGTCCTCCGGAACAAAGAGGAAAAGAACCATCCGGATTGTTATAGGCGCAAAGTTCAGAAGCTAGCGTCTGTGATGGTATGGGGGTGTATTAGTGGTCAGGTGTAGATCCACCAACGGCGTTTGCTCACATTTTGACACTGGAGAGCTACGGTGTGTATTGAAGCATGTTTAGCTACTCCTAGTCCTGCAGGGGTGAGACTTGTAAGAAACTTACTTTATTTGTTGCCATGGAAGCGAGGATTAGTGATTTAGAAGTAGCTACAACACTGCAGACTGCAGATGGACTAACTAGCTAGCTAGCCATGTCTTAAAGGGCGTTTCAGGGTTATAACTTCACCTTTATCATTAGTTTTTAAAGCGGAACATTATCACCAGACCTATGTAAGCGTCAATATATACCTTGATGTTGCAGAAAAAAGACCATATAATTTTTAACTGATTTCCAAACTCTAAATGGGTGAATTTTGGCGAATGAAACGCCTTTCTATTATTTGCTCTCTACCTAGGTAGTCAACCGCCATTTTCCCAAACACATTACACGCAGCGAGTCAAATCAGCTCTGTTATTTTCCGTTTTTTTGACTGTTTTCTGGTACCTTGGAGACATCATGCCTCGTCGGTGTGTTGTCGGAGGGTGTAACAACTCTAAGAGGGACGGATTCAAGTTGATTTACGTAGAATGTGCATCGATTAGCACGGCATGCTAATTGATGTTAACATGCTATTTACCAGCAATGACATGGCACAGAGATGTATGGATAACCTGCAGATGCATTTCCAACGATAAAGTCAACGAAATCACAAAGGTGAGTTTAATTGACGTTATTGACTTATGTGCTAATCAGACATATTTGGTCGCGGCATGACTGCCAGCTAATCGATGCTAACATGCTGTTTAGGCTAGCTGTATGTACATGTGTAGCTATATTTGCATCCAGCGTTTCCCTCCACCCACGTTAAATGCCAAACAAACACTTACCAATCGACGGATTTAAGTTGCTCCAGTGTCATTGTGAAAGTCCCGATCGTTGGTCTGCACATTTTACCGGCGATGCTAAGGCAGACATTGGCGAATAGCTTCAGTTTCTTCTTCAATTTCGTTTTCGCTATCTGCCTCCATACTCAATGGGCATACTCAGTGGCCTAGTGTTTAGAGCGTCCGCCCTGAGATCGGTAGGTCGTGAGTTCAAATCCCGGCCGAGTCATACCAAAGACTGTAAAAATGGGACCCATTGCCTCCCTGCTTGACCCTCAGCATTAAGGGTTGGAATTGGGGGTTAAATCACCATAAATGATTCCCGGGCGCGTCACCGCTGCTGCCCACTGCTCCCCTCACCTCCCAGGGGGTGATCAAGGGTGATGGGTCAAATGCAGAGAATAATTTTGCCACATCTAGTATGTGTGTGACAATCATTGTTACTTTAACTTTAACTTTACTCCAACCATCCATTTCAATACATGCGTAATCTGTTGAATCGCTTAAGCCGCTGAAATCCGAGTCTGAATCCGAACTAATGTCGCTATATCTTGCTGTGCCATCAGCCATGTTTGTTTGCATTGGCATCACTGGATGACGTCACAGGAAAATGGACGGTGGCTTCACAGAGAGCGAAAATCAGGCACTTTAAAGCCTTTTTTCGCGATATTCCATGAAGGGTAAAATTAAAAAAAAAAATTCGAAAAATAAAATGAGCCACTGGGACCTGATTTTTATTGGTTTTGACCCTTCTGAAATTGTGATAGTGTTCCCCTTCAAGCCAAAATACATCTGTTCTCCATTTTCTGTCTACACAAATTGTCTGTTTGTAAGTACTCTGTGATTGTGCACTGCCGAACATGCTCCTCTGCTCGTAAAACCAGCAATGATTTGATGACCGGTCCTTTTTAGAGGTGGTATAATACTGAATATGATTAATTAGTATCGTGGTACCATACTAATACCAGTATACCGTACAACCCTAGGTTCTACTGTTAATGCTTTTCATCAGATGACATTTCCATTTCAAAATGTGCAACCACACAAAGGCTGTCTGTGTAACAACAAAACAATATGATTATTATTTGAGCGCGGGTCAAAGTTAATACGACGTCAACGTCAATTGCCGGCGCAGAAACAACACGAGCGTTGAAGCACAGTCGATAGTATTTTTGAAATGTATATTAACATTCTATTTGAGTGACATGGAAATGAGGATAATTACAGTGGAAGGTATCCAGCATTTTTCTGCACCTGACTTTCAATGACGTACGTGCCGACCCGACCTCCTTCCCCCCGGCCACTTTCTCCAGGCCGTATGCCGGCTCACGTCCACGTCAGACGTGAGCTGCCGGCCACTTTTGTGCCACCACGGAGGGAAAAAGTGACGCCGGCGAAATGTTGACACGTTACGGGAAGAAGAAGAAAAAAAAGGACTTGTGTGCAAGCGCGGCGTGAGCGTAAACACTCTGGCTCTGTGTGGCGAGAAGGGGGAAAAACACAAGTTGTTGTTTGTGTTGGACCCTCCAGCACCAGTGTCGCCACGTTCAAGTCCTGCAAGAAAAACAAACCTGGCTATTTAAAGAAAGCGCTATCAATGAAAGCCTTATTTAGTTAGCCCTTTATTTGCGCACAATGAGTGTCTTTTGGCCTGTTTTTTTTTTTTTTTTTTTTTTAACCTGATATACTTCCAGGAGTTTCGTGGAATAATAATAATGGGACGGCGAGGGGCCTTTTTGTGTGGGAGGCGTCACTCGCTCACACATCGCCAGGAGCGTCAGCCATCTTCATTTCCTCAACCTGCTCATCTATTGTGTCTCTTTCAATGAGATATTCGAGTAGTGCTTTATTATCCTCCCTGTAGGCCTCCACTTCCTCCCGGAGCCACCACAAGGACTTCATTTGGCTATTTTTAGAAAAAAAATCACCAGAATTTTGGACTTGAAAATTTGATGGGAAGCTTACCCACCTTATTTGGCTAATACAAATAATTTAAAATATTAAATAAAAATAATCGTACTCATTTTGTATGATATAATGATAATTATATAATGGTAATTATATATTATTATGATACTATTTGAGTAATACATATTTCAAATGTTGTATTTTAAATATAGATTCCATATTATAATTTAAATTTTTTTGGCCAATATTTTCCAAGTTTTTACCTATTGCAATTCAATATTTATTCTCTCAAAAATTTGGGACACTAAGAAAAAATAATAACAATGGGATATATATGTGTGTGTGTGCGTGTGTGTATATATATGTATATATATATAAGTATATATGTATATATGTATATATATATATATATATATATATATATATATATACATATATATATATATATATATAGGTGTGGGAAAAATCACAAGACTACTTCATCTCTACAGAACTGTTTCATGAGGGGTTCCCTCAATCATCAGGAGATGATTGAGGGAACCCCTCATGAAACAGTTCTGTAGATTGTGATTTTTCCCACACCTACATATTGCGCTCTACCACGGTATCGAGCACTATTCTCTGGATAATCCAATCAAGACATGTATATATATATATATATATATATATATATATATATATATATATATATATATATATATGTGTATGTTGCTGGTCCCAAACTCTGGAACGATCTCCCTCTCCATGTGAGACAGGTCCCTTCTTTGGCTAATTTTAAAACCCTTCTTAAAACCCACTTTTATTCACTGGCTTTAAATACAGCATGACACTTTGAACTGTTTTTAACTTTTAACTTTTTTAACTGTTTTTAACTTTTTAACTGATTTTTATCGAACAAATTTTTCTCAGAGTAATTTGTACTTGCTATTTCAAAGTTTTTTTTTTTACTTCTGTTTTAAATGTTTGTTTTTTGTCCGTCCTTTGCCTTTATTTCTTTGTGGTGTACAGCCCTTTGTTCTTCAACTGTGGTTGTTTTTAAAGGGCTTTACAAATGAAGTTGTTATGGTATGGTATGGTATGGTATGGTATATATGTATATATTTATATGTATGTTTATATGTATTTATATATACGTATATGTATATATGTACACATCCCGTTTCCATGTGAGTTGGGAAATTGTGTTAGATGTAAATACAAACGGAATACAATGATTTGCAAATCCTTTTCAACCCATATTCAATTGAATGCACTACAAAGACAACATATTTGATGTTCAAACTCATAAACTTTTTTTTTTTTTTCAAATAATAATTAACTTAGAATTTCATGGCTGCAACACGTGCCAAAGTAGTTGGGAAAGGGCATGTTCATCACTATGTTACATCACCTTTTCTTTTAACAACACTCAATAAGCGTTTTGGAACTGAGGAAACTAATTGTTGAAGCTTTGAAAGTGGAATTCTTTCCCATTCTTGTTTTACGTAGAGCTTCCGTCGTTCAACAGTCCGGGGTCTCCGTTTTCTTATTCTACGCTTCAAAATGCGCCACACATTTTCGATGGGAGACAGGTCTGGACTGCAGGCGGGCTAGAAAAGTACCCGCATGTGCTGAATGTGGCTTGGCGATGTCTTGGTGAAATAAGCAGGGGCGTCCATGAAAAAGACGGCACTTAGATGGCAGCATATGTTGTTCCAAAACCTGTATGTACCGTTCAGCATTAATGGTGCCTTCACAGAATTGTAAGTAACCCATGCCTTGGCCACTAATGCAGCCCCGTACCATCACAGATGCTGGCTTTTAAACTTTCCGTCGATAACAGTCTGGATGGTTCGCTTCCCCTTTGGTCTGGATGACACAATGTCGAATATTTCCCCCCAAAATTTGAAATGCGGACTCGTCAGATAACAGAACACTTTTCCACTTTGCATCAGTCCATTTTAGATAATCTCGAGCCCAGAAAAATTGGCGGCGTTTCTGGATGTTGTTGATAAATGGCTTTCGCTTTGCATAGTACAGCTTTAACTTGCACTTACAGATGTAGCAACCAACTGTATTTAGTGACAGTGATTTTCTGAAGTGTTCCTGAGCCCATGTGGTGATGTCCTCTAGAGATTGATGTCGGTTTTTGATACAGTGCCGTCTGAGGGATCGAAGGTTACAGTCATTCAATGTTGGTTTCCGGCCATGCCGCTCACATGGAGTGATTTCTCCAGATTCTCTGAACCGTCTGATGATATTATGGACCGTAGATGTTGAAATCCCTAAATTTCTTGCAATTGCACTTTGAGAAACGTTGTTCTTAAACTGTTTGACTATTTGCTCATGCAGTTGTGGACAAACGGGTGTACCTTTTTGGGAAGCTGTTTTTATACCCAATCATGGCACCCACTTGTTCCCGATTAGCCTGCACACCTGTGGGATGTTCCAAATAAGTATTTGATGAGCATTCCTCAACTTCATCAGTATTTATTGCCACCTTTCCCAACTTATTTGTCACTTGTTGCTGGCATCAAATTCTAAAGTTAATGATTATTTGCACAAAAAAAAAATGTTTATCAGTTTGAACATCAAATATGTTGTCTTTGTAGCATATTCAACTGAATATGGGTTGAAAATTATTTGCAAATCATTGTATTCTGTTTATATTTACATCTAACACAATTTCCCAACTTGTATGGAAACGGGGTTTGTCATTTTTAAAGTTTCTGTGCAGCCCAGGGGCAAATACAGTTTGTACGTCACGGACCGGTACATGTTCTCGGACTGGTGTTTGGGAACCACGGATGTAGACTGCAGGGAAGTGTGTTAAATCATCACCGGACTCTTAAGTTGGCCAGTTAAAAATATTAACATTTTGAATTTCAAAAAGTACAGTTATGTTTACAACACTGTCTATTCCTTTCTGTGAGAAAACGTCTTGAGTTTTACCCATTTTAATCAGTTCAATCTAGAGCGGAGAACCTTTTCACATCCATCCCACGCTTGTCTAACTGCCTGTCAAACCTTTTCATTCTCCTCCTTCACCATTTTAATGCGTCACCGCAAAACTTGAAGTTGGAGGGAGAAAGTGTGTGTGGGGCGGGAGGTGGAGGGGGGGGGGGGGCCCTTCCACTCCCTACCCTTCCCAGTGACTCATTGCAATTTGTGCGTAAGCAAGCCGCTGCAGACCTGGGAGTAGTATTCCACTGCTCATGCCATCATGATGGTGTTCATGGTTCATGTTTATTGTCACTGCGCTTGTGGGTGCCAGGCGGCTGTAAACCTTGGCTCGCTACGCAGCAACAGCAGATTTTCGTGTGTGTGTGTGATTGAGGCGACGCGTTGCAGGATTGGCACCTTCGCCTGGAGGCCCAAAGAGAAGCGTGTGCTGGAAAGGGAAAACGAGGAACGACGCGGCACGTAGACGTGAAAAATCAGGTCATTACTGAACGGGGGGGGGGGGGTAGTCGAGGGTCTCTGTAGTATTATGTCAGTCACCAAGACAGATCCAGGGGTGTTGTCTCGATCACAACGTCACGTCCATTTCATAACGAGCTGAATACAGCAAAAACATTCTACAAACCCCGTTTCCATATGAGTTGGGAAATTGTGTTGGATGTAAATATAAACTGAATACAATGATTTGCAAATCCTTTTCAACCCATATTCAGTTGAATGCACTACAAAGACAACATATTTGATGTTCAGACTGATAAACATTTTTTGTTGTTGCAAATAATCATTAACTTTAGAATTTGAGGCCAGCAACATGTGACAAAGAAGTTGGGAAAGGTGGCAAAAAATACTGATCAAGTTGAGGAATGCTCATCAAACACTTATTTGGAACATCCCACAGGTGTGCAGGCTAATTGGGAACAGGTGGGTGCCATGATTGGGTATAAAAACAGCTTCCCAAAAAATGCTCAGTCTTTCACAAGAAAGGATGGGGCGGGGTACACCCCTTTGTCCACAACTGCGTGAGCAAATAGTCAAACAGTTTAAGAACAACGTTTCTCGAAGTGCAATTGCAAGAAATTTAGGGATTTCAACATCTACGGTCCATAATTTCATCAAAAGGTTCAGAGAATCTGGAGAAATCAGGCCACGTAAGCGGCATGGCCGGAAACCAACATTGAATGACCGTGACCTTCGACCCCCTCAGACGGCACTGTATCAAAAACCGACATCAATCTCTAAAGGATATCACCACATGGGCTCAGGAACACTTCAGAAAACCACTGTTACTAAATACAGTTGGTCGCTACATCTGTATTAAAAAGCAACACCAATCTCTAAAGCCACGTGTTACAACAGCGTGGCTTCATAAAAAAAGAGTCAGGTACTTTCCTGGCCCGCCTGCAGTCCAGATCTGTCTCCCATTGAAAATGTGTGGCGCATTATGAAGCGTAAAATACGACAGCGGACACCCCGGACTGTTGAACGACTGAAGCTCTAAGTAAAACAAAAATGGGAAAGAATTCCACTTTCAAAGCTTCAACAATTACTTTCCTCAGTTCCCAAACGTTTATTGAGTGTTGTTAAAAGAAAAGGTGATGTAACACAGTGGTGAACATGCCCTTTCCCAACTACTTTGGCACGTGGTGCAGCCATGAAATTCTGAGTTAATTATTATTATTTTTTTAAAAACATAAAGTTTATGAGTTTGAACATTAAATATGTTGTCTTTGTAGCATATTCAACTGAATATGGGTTGAAAATGATTTGCAAATCATTGTATTCCGTTTATATTTACATCTAACACAATTTCACAACTCATATGGAAACAGAGTTTGTAATCGGAACTTTTACTTTTGTCCACATGGAGAATAATAACTAATGACCAGGACTCACGTCACACCGTGAGAGAAAGAGGTGAGAGCGCCATGCCAGATAGTAAATAAAACAATAATAACGTGCGTGCAGATTGGCGTCCACGCCCTCTGCCCACAGATAGAAGTGAGCCCTTTGTCAGCGACTAGATGCTTCTCCCCCAGAGCTGGAGCATCCTTGCCAACACTAATTATCACCGCCAAAGTACACCTAAGCCCAAAATGATTCACGTCCCGTCCAAATTTGACGTTTGTGTAACAAATATGTGTCTCTGTTCTTTGGATCGGTGATAGCATTACCTCCGAATCTTTTACCCAAGTAAAGTAGATTGCCAATACCGATGCTGATACTTTGGCAAACCAACAGGTTTGAAAAATACACTGCAAAAAGTCAGTGTTCAAAAACAAGAAAAAACAAAAAACAAAATGAGGGGTATTTTATTTGAACTAAGCAAAATGATCTGCCAATAGAACAAGAAAATTCAGCTTGTCAAGACTTTCCAAAACAAGTACAATTAGCTAACTTCAACAAACCCGAAAATACCTTAAAATAAGTATATGCTCACTAATAACAAGTGCGGTTATCTTGGTAGAAAAAAAAAAGAGACCTTTTTGCACAATATGTTGAAAATTTGTTCTTAAATGAAGTAAATGCTAGTGCTATTATCTTGACATAATGAAATGCGCTCGGCATCATGATTTTTTTTTCATGCTTGAAGTAAGAAATTGTTACTTTAAAAAAGTAGTTTTATACTTGTGAGTGTTGATGACACAGCTTTGCAACAGTTGATATTCTAGTTTCAAGCATATTTTACTCAATATAGGTCATCAAATCTCAGCAACAAGCTTTAATATCTTACTGAGATCATTTTGGACCAAAACACTTAAAACAAGTAAAACACTCTAACATAAAATCTGCTTAGTGAGAAGAAATATCTTATCAGACAGAAAATAAGCAAAATCACTTTTATTTGAGATATTTAATCTAACTTAGATTTCAGTTCTTACAGTGTAATTAAAATAGATTGCCAATACCGATGCTGATACTTTGGCAAACCAGCAGGTTTGAAAAATACATTGCAAAAAGTCTGTGATAAAAAACAAGGACAAAAAAAATACAAAAATGTGGGGTATTTTATTTGAACAAAGCAAAATGATCTGCCAATAGAACAAGAAAATTCGGCTTGTCAAGACTTTCCAAAACAAGTACAATTAGCTAACCTAAATGAACCCCAAAAGGTTTAAAAAATACATTGCAAAAAGTCAGTGTTCAAAAACAAGGACAAAAAACAAAACAAAAATGAGGGGTATTTTATTTGAACTAAGCAAAATGATCTGCCAACAAAACAAGACAATTTGGCTTGTCAAGACTTTCCAAAACAAGTACAATTAGCTAACTTCAACGAAACCCAAAATACCTTAAAATAAGTATATTCTCACTAATAACAAGTGCGCTTTTATCGGTAGAAAAAAAAATGTGACATTTTTGCGCAATGTGTTGAAAAATATTCTTAAATGAAGTAAATGTTAGTGCCATTATCTTGACATAATAATATGCGCTCAGCATTACATTTTTTAAAACTAGCAAACTTATACTAAAAACTAATTTATTGTTCTTGATGGAGAGGTAAAAAGGAAACATTTTGTTACTCTCGGGGTCTCATGTTGTCTAAGAATGCATTTTTCCATGGATAACATGACATCAACGCGCCAAGTGCGTGCTCTTTCAGTCAATTAGTGTGCATATATACAGCCCCAAAATTTTTTATTATAATTTTGAAGAATTTATCTGAATGTGCATGAACTATTTTTGTTCAAAATTGTTAGAAATGTCAAATGTTAAATACCTAAATATTATTTAATAGCTCAGTTGGTAGAGTGGCCGTGCCAGCAACTTTAGGGTTCCAGGTTCGATTTCCTCTCCCGCCATACGAGTCCCTGACGTTGTGTCCTTGGGCAAGACACTTTACCCACCTGCTCCCAGTGCCACCCACACTGCTTTAAATGTATCTTAGATATTGGGTTTCACTATGTAAAGCGCTTTGAGTTACTAGAGAAAAAGCGCAAAAAAAATATAATTCACTTCACGTCACACTTCACAACTGTCAGTTTACTGTACTGTGCCAACTGTACTACTATATGAGTAAGTATTTTCTACTGTTACATTGGAAAAAAAAAGCAAAGTCCATTTGGCTGTCATCTGTTTTAATTATGAGACACAATTGTGTCAAAGTCATGATTTTTTTTTAAATAGATAGATAGATAGATAGTACTTTATTGATTCCTTCAGGTGAGTTCCTTCAGGAAAATTAAAATTCCAGCAGCAGTGTACAGAGTTGAGATCAATTTAAAAAAAAGAGTAAAAAGTAAATAATGGGCGTTTAAAAGGAAACAAAATAGAGAAATATTACAAAAACAATAAAAACAATGGGAATAACAATATAACAGTAAAATAAGAATATAACAAGACAAAGTAGGCAGTAGTGACCATGTTATGAAAACGTATTGCATTACGCTTGAAATAAGAAATGATTACTTTAAAAAAGTAGTTTTATGCTTGTGAGTGTTGATGACACAGCTTTGCAACAGTTGATATTCTAGTTTCAAGCATGTTTTACTCAATATAGCTCATCAAATCTCAGCAATAAGCTGTAATATCTTACTTAGATCATTTGGGACCAAAACACTTAAAACAAGTAAAACACTCTAACATAAAATATGCTTAGTGAGAAGAATTATCTTATCAGACAGAAAATAAGGAAATATCACCTTTATTTGAGATATTTCATCTTACTTAGATTTCAGTTTTTGCAGTGTTGGGTTTGGTTTATTTCGCACATGCTCAACAAACACTGAATCTGAGAGTAAGCCATCCATCCATTTTCTACCGTTTGTCCCGTTCGGGGTCGCTGGGGGGTGCTGGAGCCTATCTCAGCTGCATTCGGGCAGAAGGCGGAGTACACCCTGGACAAGTCGCCACCTCATCACAGGGCCAACACAGATAGATAACTAAAGTTAAAGTACCAATTATAGTCACACACACACACTAGGTGTGGTGAAAATTTTCCTCTGCTTTTGACCCATCCCCTTGTTCACCCCCTGGGAGGTGAGGGGAGCAGCGAGCAACAGCGGTGGCCGCGCCCAGGAATAATTTTTTGGGTGATTTAACCCCCAATTCCAACCCTTGATGCTAAATGCCAATCAGGGAGGTAATGGGTCCCATTTTTATAGTCTTTGGTATGACTCGGCAAGGGTTTGAACTCAGAACCTACCGACTCTCTAACCACTAGGCCACTGAGTAGGTCCAACAGGACCCAACCACTCTAACCATTAGGGTCAATTTTAGTGTTGCCATTCAACCTATCCCCAGGTGCATGTCTTTGGAGGTGGGAGGAAGCCGGAGTACCCGGGGAGGACATGCAAAATCCACACAGAAAGATCCCGAGCCCGGGATTGAACTCAGGACCTTCGTATTGAGAGACCCGTGCGCTAACTAATTCATCGTCATAACTACAGATGGGTACCGATTTGGGTACTTTTGTAGGTACAGTCCTAAGTCTGTTGGTACTATCAAGTCCTGATTCACTTAGTGTAAAATCCAACGGTGCCAGAAATCGGTAAGTTGTGAGTTCAAATCCCGGCCGAGTCATACCAAAGACTATAAAAATGGGACCCGTTATCTCCCTGCTTGGCATTCAGCATCAAGGGTTGGAATTGGGGGTTGAATCACAAAAAATTATTCCCGGGCGCTGCCACCGCTGCTGCTCACTGCTCCCCTCACCTCCCAGGGGCCGATCAAGGGTGATGGGTCAAATGCAGAGAATCATTTCACCACACCTAGTGTGTGTGTGACTATCACTGATAGTTTACCTTTAACTACTTCCAGGACTTAGCTTAAAGATAAAGTACCACTGATAGTCACACATGCACTAGGTGTAGTGAAATTACCCTCTGCATTTGACCCATCCCCTTGTTCCACCCTCTGAGAGGGGGGGGATTAGTGGGCGGCAGCAGTGGCCGCGCCCGGGAATCCTTTTTTTGGTGATTTAACCCCCAATTCCAACCCTTGATGCTGAGTCTTTGGTATGACTCGGCCGGGGTTTGAACTCGCCACCTACCAATCCCAGGGGCGCGGACACTCTAACCTTCTTGGTCATTTTAAGATTTTCCATGCCAACAAAGCAAGAAGAAGGCACGCAAAAGTGCAAGCTCGATTGTAATATACATTGAATTTTCTATAGACGTGCTACGGGTTAGCATTAGCAATTTTACATGGCGATTTCATAACCTCCAAATTAGGTAATCAAAACTACTACTAAGATCCAAGCAAACAGCTGGTGTGTAATAAATACAATACTTACGCTATAAAATAATTGTAGGTCTGACTGGCGCATTAAACTTTAATGGCAAAGACTACTTCCTGGCTAACGCAACACATCGTAGCCTATACACTACTGCCATCAAGCATCTTTGAATTGTGACTGCATGCAAAGTCTACCCAATAATACAATCACAGCTCGGATACGGAAGTGTAAGAAAACTTGACAGCATATTGATCCATCCATTTTCTATCGCTTGTCCCTTTCGGGATACTGGCACGTCCGACCGGAAGACCCAGGACAAGCTGGGAAGATTATGTCTCCCGGCTGGCCTGGAGACATAGTGGCTGGGGAGAGGGAAGTCTAGGCTTCCCTGCTTAGGCTGCTGCCCCCGCGACCCGACCCCATATAAGCGGAAGAAGATAGATTGATGGAAGTAACATTAATAAAAAAAAGTGTGTTAACTTGAACATGATGTTAAGTATATTTAATACACACATTAAGTGCATATGAAGTCAATTCTGTCTTGACTCTCTTTGTTCATGTAGACCATGGGTGTCAAACTCTGGCCCGCGGGCCAAATTTGGCCCGCCGTGTAATTTAATTTGGCCCTTGATGCAATAATAAATTAACATTAGAGCTGGCCCGCCGGTATTATACAGTGGCGGTGCCGCTGTATCACCGCATTCAACTATAATTCTCATACTTGCCAACCCTCACGATTTTTCCAGGAGAATCCCAAATTTCAGTGCCCTCCCCGAAAATCTCCCGGGGCAACCATTCTCCCGAACTTCCACCCGGACAACAATATTGGGGGCATGCCTTAAAGGTACTGCTTTTAGTATCCTCTACAACCTGTCGTCACGTCCGCTTTTCCTCCATACAAACAGCGTGCCGTCCCAGTCACATAATAAATGCGGCTTCTACACACACACACAAGTCAATGCAAGGCATACTTGGTCAACAGCCATACAGGTCACACTGAGGGTGGCCGTATAAACAACTTTAACACTGTTACACCACACTGTGAACCCACACCAAACAAGAATGACAAACACATTTCGGGAGAACATCTGCACCGTAACACAACATAAACACAACAGAACAAATACCCAGAACCCCTTGCAGCACTAACTCTTCCGGGACGCTACAATATACACCCCCGCTACCAACAAAACTCGATTTTGCATGTCACTATAAAGTTACATAAGCCTTGCTTGTTCAATATTCAATGCAAAACTTGTTTGGGTCCCTATTAAAGTTGTTCAACTTTGGCCCGCGGCTTTGTTCAGTTTAGAATTTTGGCCCACTCTGTATTTGAGTTTGACACCCCTGATGTAGACTGAATAACAAATAATATAAGATGAAAAATTAATGTTTAATTGTGATTAATCAAAATTATTCTTAGGAAATCCCTTGATTAAGCTGATCAGAAATAGCAATTGTTTGGCAGCTCAAATAGATGCTTATGTTCAAGTTTTTATTGCAAAATAATACATCACAGTATAAACGTTTTTATATCGATCCATACATCTCTACTCATGAAAGTGACAAAATACTTTTTTATAAGTGTTTTGTCCATAGTTACTCTCATACTCTTCTTCAACACTACCAAACATGCAATGATTTAAACATGTGGATTGTTGTGCTAGAAGTTACATTTGGATCTTTATGAAAAATAAGCACACATGGTGTTAATTCCACTTGTCGCCTTTGCCTGCTCACCAAAACCTCGCCTTTTGCTCTTTTCATTCATTCACTCCTTACAATCCAAGATATCAAAATAACGAAAAACGGGATTTTGGGTTCAAAACAAGAAAAATAATTCTGAATATTTTTTTTTTTTTTTTTTACCAACAAATACAACACAACATCAGGCATTAATGTGTTGCTTCCAGTAATTCTAGCCTTTACGGTACATTATTATTGGAGCAAAAACCTTTTTTTAAAACATAAGGAATACAGTCAAAAGAAGGAAGTGGCTTTTATGCTTTTTTCCTAGTTAATTTATTTTTAGGATCCCGGTGCGAAAACTCCCTTTTAGCCTTTATGGGTTTGAAAGTACGGCCAAGACAAATAAAACGAAGAAAACCCTCCACTCATACATTAAGCTTGTACATTTAAAAAAAAAACACATTTGATGGTTTAGACACCTGTAGTTAAAGCCAGAATTATTCATAATATAGCCAAATGTTGTTGAATGGCTAGCATTTAGGCTCAAGAAGTTGTGTTAAAGGGCTATTTTATGTTATTGTTTTTTACATAATGAAAATGATCCATATGCCATACAACTTTCACACACATTCTGCACCATTTTAAAGGATTGTGGTAACTTCTAACATATTCTGGAGGACTAATTCTCAACATGTTCTCATTGTCATTTATTATTATTCTAAAAGTTGCCTGGTCTTTGTCAACATGAATAAACACAAATAATGCAAGGAGGATGCATTGAGAAACTTCAGAAGGATATTTCCAAAACTACTATTTACTACTTGAGAAGAAAAAAAAAAAATACTCTGTAATAGTTGCGTAAACTGTATACCAAGAAAATAGATGGCAGTCAAAAATATTTGCAAAATATATTTTTTTCAAAAAAAAAAAAATCACAACAATAAATGTGAGTCTATGAAATAATGATATTGATATAATTCTAATAAAATAACTCCTATAATGTACATATTTTGATATAAATGTTACAAGCTTGTTACAGTCTACAATCCCTGATACCGTGGAACATTGTCAGACCACAGAACACTTTTCCACTTTGCATCAGTCCTTCTTAGATGAGCTCGGGCCCAGCGAAGCCGGCAGCGTTTCTGGGTGTTGTTTATAAATGGCTTTCGCTTTGCATAGTAGAGTTTAAACTTGACTCACAGATTTAGCGACCGACTGTAGTTACTGACAGTGGTTTTCTGAAGTGTTCCTGAGTCCAAGTGAGGATATCCTTTACACACTGATGTCGCTTTTTGATGCAGTACCGCCTGGCGGATCGAAGGTCCGTAATATCATCGCTTACATGCAATGATTTCTCCAGACTCTCATAACCTTTTGATGATATAACAGACCTTAGATGGTGACATCCCTAAATTCCTTGCAATAGCTCATTGAGAAATGTTGTTCTTAAACTGTTGGACTATTTGCTTACGCATTTGTTCACAAAGTGGTGACCCTCGCCCCATCCTTGTTTGTGAATGTTGAGTCTACAATCTCTGATATACCGTGGAGCATTGTCACACCACAGAACACTATTCCACTTTGCATCAGTCCATCTTAGATGAGGTCAGACCCAGCGAAGCTGGCAGCGTTTCTGGGTGTTGTTGATAAATGGCTTTCGCTTTGCATAGTAGAGTTTAAACTTGACTCACAGATTTACCGACCGACTCTAGTTACTGACAGTGGTTTTTATGAAGTGTTCCTGAGTCCATGTGAGGATATCCTTTACACACTGATGTCGCTTTTTGATGCAGTACCGCCTGGCGGATCGAAGGTCCGTAATATCACCGCTTACGTGCAGTGATTTCTCCAGACTCTCATAACCTTTTGATGATATAACAGACCTTAGATGGTGACATCCCTAAATTCCTTGCAATAGCTCATTGAGAAATGTTGTTCTTAAACTGTTGGACTATTTGCTTACGCATTTGTTCCCAAAGTGGTGACTCTTGCCCCATCCTTGTTTGTGAATGTTGAGTCTACAATCTCTGATATACCGCGGAGCATTGTCTCACCACAGAACACTTTTCCACTTTGCATCGGCCCATCTTAGATGAGCTCCGGCCCAGCGAAGCAAGCAGCGTTTCTGGGTGTTGTTGATAAATGGCTTTCGCTTTGCAATCAATCAATGTTTATTTATATAGCCCCAAATCACAAATGTCTCAAAGGACTGCACAAATCATTACGACTACAACATCCTCGGAAGAACCCACAAAAGGGCAAGGAAAACTCACACCCAGTGGGCAGGGAGAATTCACATCCAGTGGGACGCCATTGACAATGCTGACTATGAGAAACCTTGGAGAGGACCTCAGATGTGGGCAATCCCCCCCCCGCCCCCCTAGGGGACCGAAAGCAATGGATGTCGAGCGGGTCTAACATGATACTGTGAAAGTTCAATCCATAGTGGCTCCAACACAGCCGCGAGAGTTCAGTTCAAAGCGGATCCAAGACAGCAGCAAGAGTCCCGTCCACAGGAAACCATCTCAAGCGGAGGCGGATCAGCAGCGTAGAGATGTCCCCAACCGATACACAGGCGAGCGGTCCATCCTGGGTCCCGACGAGCGGTCCATCCTGGGTCTCGACTCTGGACAGCCAGTACTTCATCCATGGTCATCGGACCGGACCCCCTCCACAAGGGGGAGGGGGGGCTCTGGACAGCCAGTACTTCATCCATGGTCATCGGACCGGACCCCCTCCACAAGGGGGAGGGGGGGCATAGGAGAAAAAAAGAAAAGAAGCGGCAGATCAACTGGTCTAAAAAGGAGGTCTATTTAAAGGCTAGAGTATACAGATGAGTTTTAAGGTGAGACTTAAATGCTTCTACTGAGGTAGCATCTCGAACTGTTACCGGGAGGGCATTCCAGAGTACTGGAGCCCGAACGGAAAACGCTCTATAGCCCGCAGACTTTTTTTGGGCTCCAGGAATCACTAATAAGCCGGAGTCTTTTGAACGCAGATTTCTTGCCGGGACATATGGTACAATACAATCGGCAAGATAGGATGGAGCTAGACCGTGTAGTATTTTATACGTAATTAGTAAAACCTTAAAGTCACATCTTAAGTGCACAGGAAGCCAGTGCAGGTGAGCCAGTACAGGCGTAATGTGATCAAACTTTCTTGTTCTTGTCAAAAGTCTAGCAGCCGCATTTTGTACCAACTGTAATCTTTTAATGCTAGACATGGGGAGACCCGAAAATAATACATTACAGTAATCGAGACGAGACGTAACAAACGCATGGATAATAATCCCGGCGTCTTCAGTGGACAAAATGGAGCGAATTTTAGCGATATTACGGAGATGAAAGAAGGCCGTTTTAGAAACGCTTTTAATGTGTGACTCAAAGGAGAGAGTTGGGTCGAAGATAATACCCATATTTTTTACAGAGTCACCTTGTTTTATTATTTGGTTGTCTAATGTTAAAGTTTTATTATTAAATAGAGGTCGGTGTCTAGCAGGACCGATAATCAGCATTTCCGTTCTTTTGGCGTTAAGTTGCAAAAAATTAGCGGACATCCATTGTTTAATTTCATTAAGACACGCTTCCAACTGACTACAGTCCGGCGTGTTGGTCAGCTTTAGGGGCATGTAGAGTTGGGTGTCATCAGCATAACAGTGAAAGCTAACACCGTATTTGCGTATGAAGTCACCCAGCGGCAGCATGTAGATGCTGAAGAGTGCAGGGCCAAGGACCGAACCCTGGGGAACTCCACACGTTTCCTTAACATAGTCCGAGGTCATACTGTTATGGGAGACGCGCTGCACCCTGTCAGTAAGATAAGAGTTAAACCAAGACAGGGCTGAGTCCGACATACCAATTTGTGTTTTGATACGCTCTAATAAAATATTATGATCGACGGTATCGAAACTTAAACTTAAAGCTCCTCTCTGAGCTGCAACCTTATCGTGGTAGAGGAGTTTGCGTGTCCCAATGATCCTAGGAGCTATGTTGTCCGGGGGCATAAAGCCCCCTGGTAGGGTCTCCCAAGGCAAACAGGTTCTAGGTGAGGGATCAGACAAAGAGCAGCTCGAAGACCTTTATGAAGAAGAAACATCATAGACCCAGATTTCCCTCGCCCGGACGCGGGTCACCGGGGCCCCCCTCTGGAGCCAGGCCCGGAGGTGGGGCACGATGGCGAGCGCCTGGTGGCCGGGCCTGTTCCCATGGGGCCCGGCCGGGCACAGCCCGAAGAGGCAACGTGGGTCACCCCTCCAATGGGCTCACCACCCATAGCAGGGGCCATAGAGGTCGGGTGCATTGTGAGCTGGGCGACAGCCGAAGGCAGGGCACTTGGCGGTCCGATCCTCGGCTACAGAAGCTAGCTCTTGGGACGTGGAACGTCACGTCACTGGGGGGGAAAGAGCCTGAGCTAGTGCGCGAAGTCGAGAAATTCCGGCTGGATATAGTCGGACTCACTTCGACGCACAGCAAGGGCTCTGGAACCACTTCTCTCGAGAGGGATTGGACCCTCTTCCACTCTGGCGTTGCCGGCAGTGAGAGGCGACGGGCTGGGGTGGCAATTCTTGTTGCCCCCCGGCTCAAAGCCTGTACGTTGGAGTTCAACCCGGTGGACGAAAGGGTAGCCTCCCTCCGCCTTCGGGTGGGGGGACGGGTCCTGACTGTTGTTTGTGCTTATGCACCAAACAGCAGTTCAGAGTACCCACCCTTTTTGGGAACGCTCGAGGGAGTACTGGAAAGTGCTCCCCCGGGTGATTCCCTTGTCCTACTGGGAGACTTCAACGCTCACGTTGGCAACGACAGTGAAACCTGGAGAGGCGTGATTGGGAAGAATGGCCGCCCGGATCTGAACCCGAGTGGTGTTTTGTTATTGGACTTTTGTGCTCGTCACGGATTGTCCATAACAAACACCATGTTCAAGCATAAGGGTGTCCATATGTGCACTTGGCACCAGGACACCCTAGGCCGCAGTTCCATGATCGACTTTGTAGTTGTGTCATCGGATTTGCGGCCTCATGTTATGGACACTCGGGTGAAGAGAGGGGCGGAGCTTTCTACCGATCACCACCTGGTGGTGAGTTGGCTGCGATGGTGGGGGAGGATGCCGGACAGACCTGGGAGGCCCAAACGCATTGTGAGGGTCTGCTGGGAACGTCTGGCAGAGTCTCCTGTCAGACAAAGTTTCAATTCCCACCTCCGGAAGAACTTTGAACATGTCACGAGGGAGGTGCTGGACATTGAGTCCGAGTGGACCATGTTCCGCACCTCTATTGTCGAGGCGGCAGATCGGAGCTGTGGCCGCAAGGTAGTTGGTGCCTGTCGGGGCGGCAATCCTAAAACCCCTTGGTGGACACCAGCGGTGAGGGATGCCGTCAAGCTGAAGAAGGAGTCCTATCGGGTCCTTTTGGCTCATAGGACTCCGGAGGCAGTGGACAGGTACCGACAGGCCAAGCGGTGTGCAGCTTCAGCGGTCGCGGAGGCAAAAACTCGGACATGGGAAGAGTTCGGGGAAGCCATGGAAAACGACTTCCGGACGGCTTCGAAGCGATTCTGGACCACCGTCCGCCGCCTCAGGAAGGGGAAACAGTGCACTATCAACACCGTGTATGGTGCGGATGGTGTTCTGCTGACCTCGACTGCGGATGTTGTGGATAGGTGGAAGGAATACTTCGAAGACCTCCTCAATCCCACCAACACGTCTTCCTATGAGGAAGCAGTGCCTGGGGAATCTGTGGTGGACTCACCTATTTCTGGGGCTGAGGTCGCTGAGGTAGTTAAAAAGCTCCTCGGTGGCAAGGCCCCAGGGGTGGACGAGATCCGCCCGGAGTTCCTTAAGGCTCTGGATGCTGTGGGGCTGTCTTGGTTGACAAGACTTTGCAGCATCGCGTGGACATCGGGGGCGGTACCTCTGGATTGGCAGACCGGGGTGGTGGTTCCTCTCTTTAAGAAGGGGGACCGGAGGGTGTGTTCCAACTATCGTGGGATCACACTCCTCAGCCTTCCCGGTAAGGTTTATTCAGGTGTACTGGAGAGGAGGCTACGTCGGATAGTCGAACCTCGGATTCAGGAGGAACAGTGTGGTTTTCTTCATGGTCGTGGAACTGTGGACCAGCTCTATACTCTCGCCAGGGTTCTTGAGGGTGCATGGGAGTTTGCCCAACCAGTCTACATGTGCTTTGTGGACTTGGAGAAGGCATTCGACCGTGTCCCTCGGGAAGTCCTGTGGGGAGTGCTCAGAGAGTATGGGGTATCGGACTGTCTTATTGTGGCGGTCCGTTCCCTGTACGATCAGTGCCAGAGCTTGGTCCGCATTGCCGGCAGTAAGTCGAACACATTTCCAGTGAGGGTTGGACTCCGCCAAGGCTGTCCTTTGTCACCGATTCTGTTCATAACTTTTATGGACAGAATTTCTAGGCGCAGTCAAGGCGTTGAGGGGTTCCGGTTTGGTAACCGCAGGATTAGGTCTCTGCTTTTTGCAGATGATGTGGTCCTGATGGCTTCATCTGACCGGGATCTTCAGCTCTCGCTGGATCGGTTCGCAGCCGAGTGTGAAGCGACCGGAATGAGAATCAGCACCTCCAAGTCCGAGTCCATGGTTCTCGCCCGGAAAAGGGTGGAGTGCCATCTCCGGGTTGGGGAGGGGACCCTGCCCCAAGTGGAGGAGTTCAAGTACCTAGGAGTCTTGTTCACGAGTGAGGGAAGAGTGGATCGTGAGATCGACAGGCGGATCGGTGCGGCGTCTTCAGTAATGCGGACGTTGTACCGGTCCGTTGTGGTGAAGAAGGAGCTGAGCCGGAAGGCAAAGCTCTCAATTTACCGGTCGATCTACGTTCCCATCCTCACCTATGGTCATGAGCTTTGGGTCATGACCGAAAGGATAAGATCACGGGTACAAGCGGCCGAAATGAGTTTCCTCCGCCGTGTGGTGGGGCTCTCCCTTAGAGATAGGGTGAGAAGCTCTGCCATCCGGGAGGAACTCAAAGTAAAGCCGCTGCTCCTTCACATCGAGAGGAGCCAGATGAGGTGGTTCGGGCATCTGGTCAGGATGCCACCCGAACGCCTCCCTAGGGAGGTGTTTAGGGCACGTCCAACCGGTAGGAGGCCACGGGGAAGACCCAGGACACGTTGGGAAGACTATGTCTCCCGGCTGGCCTGGGAACGCCTCGGGATCCCCCGGGAAGAGCTAGACGAAGTGGCTGGGGAGAGGGAAGTCTGGGTTTCCCTGCTTAGGCTGTTGCCCCCGCGACCCGACCTCGGATAAGCGGAAGATGATGGATGGATGGATGGATGGTATCGAAAGCGGCGCTAAGATCGAGGAGCAGCAACATAGATGACGCATCAGAATCCATCGTTAGCAATAGATCATTAGTCATTTTTGCGAGGGCTGTCTCAGTAGAGTGATTTGCCCTGAAACCGGATTGAAAGGTTTCACATGGATTGTTAAACGCTAAGTGTTCATTTAGCTTCTCTGCAACAATTTTTTTGAGGATTTTCGAAATAAAGGGAAGGTGAGACACCGGTCGGTAGTTTACCATGAGGTCAGGATCGAGGTTAGGTCTTTTAAGAAGAGGATGAATAACCGCTTTTTTTAATGTTAGGGGAACAGTGCCCGAGGAAAGTGATAAGTTTATAATATTTAGCACTGATGGACCTAATAATACAAAAAGCTCCTTGATAAGTTTCCCAGGAAGTGGGACAAGTAAACTTGTTGTTTGTTTTATTCCATTTACACGTTGTAACAATTCTTCTAATGTTATTTCATCAAAACAAGAGAAACTATTTTGGATATTTGCAGTATCCGCCGTATATACAGTCGCATCTGTGTTACTATAACCCAGTTGTAGCTGGGACGCATTGTCTTTAATCTCCTTTCTAATAAGTTAAATTTTCTTATTAAAGAACTTCATAAAGTCATCTGCCGAATGGGTGGAGCTACTGGAAGGAGTCCCTTGTTGGGTTAGCGATGCTACTGTACTAAACAAAAATTTTGGATCGTTTTTATTAATGCGGATGATATTTGAGTAATAATTAGTTTTAGCTAAGGTAAGCATGCGTTTATAAGTTATCAAACTATCACTCCATGCTTGATGGTGCACCTCAAGTTTAGTCGTGTGCCATTTGCGTTCCAGCTTTCTACATAATAATTTCTGAGCTCTAGTTTCTTCAGTAAACCATGGCGTACGCCTTTTTGGAGCCTTTTTTAACTTCAGCGGTGCTATTCTATCAGTGGTTTCACGCAGGGCGTTGTTAAAGTTGTTAGTGAGGTTATCAATAGAGCCCACATACTTTGGGAATGGTGCCATTACCGAGGGCAGTAGGTCAGCAAGAGTCATCGTTGTGGCAGCATTAATGTTGCGGCTGCTTTAGCAGTTATTATTATTATTAGCTTGCCGAACATGAGTCTGAACTTCGAATTTTATAAGGTAATGACCGGACATTAGTGTAGTATACGGGAGTATCATAACTTTGGAAACGGTGATACCTCTGACAAGCACTAGGTCTATCGTATTACCGCTGCGATGCGTCGGTTCATTTATTATTTGTGTAAGACCACAGCTGTCAATTATAGTCTGGAGCGCCACGCACGGTGGGTCCAATGGGGTATTCATATGGATATTAAAGTCCTCCATTATAATTATATAATCGGCGTGCGTCACTAGATCAGCAACAAACTCTGAGAATACACAAATAAAGTCCGAATAGGGCCCTGGGGGGCGGTAGATAACGGCCAGGCACAGAGGCAGCGGTGTGGCAGACTTCATAGAAAGCACCTCAAACGTTTTATATTTATTATTTAAGTTAGGACTAAATTTAAAGTTTTCGTTGTATATTGGTGCGAACCCCCCTCCCCTTTTAAGGGGACGGGCAATATTCGCATTCGTATAGTTAGGAGGGGATGCCTCATTTATCGCAAAAAAGTCGTTTGGTTTAAGCCAGGTTTCGCTAAGACTGATGACGTTAAGGTTGTTGTCTCTAATGACCTCATTAACTAATAACGTTTTGGGAGACAAAGATCTGATGTTTAGAGAGCCCAGAATATAGGTAGTGGGCTGTTTTAAGGAGTTGTTGATAAAATTATCCGTAGTAGCAATATTAATAATGTTGCGTTTATTATGCGCTGTGTACTTAAAATAATTACGACCATATCTAGGAATTGATATGACGGGAATTTTCAGATTGTCTACTTGGTGCTGCGATAAACTGAACGCATCATAATTTGCATAGTAGAGTTTAAACTTGACTCACAGATTTAGCGACCGACTGTAGTTACTGACAGTGGTTTTCTGAAGTGCTCCTGAGCCCATGAGGTGATATCCTTTACACACTGATGTTGTTTTTTGATGCAGTACCGCCTGACGGATCGAAGGTCCGCAATATTGTTGCTTACGCACTGATTTCTCCAGACTCTCTGAACCTTTTGATGATATTACAGACCTTAGATGGTGAAATCCCTAAATTCCTTGCATAGCTCGTTAAGAAATGTTGTTCTTAAACTGTTGGACAATTTGCTTACGCGTTCGTTCACAAAGTGGTGACCCTCGCCCCATTCTTGTTTTTGAATGTAGAGTCCACATTCTCTGATATACCGTGGAGCATTGTCAGACCACAGAACACTTTTCCACTTTGCATCAGTCCTTCTTAGATGAGCTCGGGCCCAGCAAAGCCGGCAGCAATTCTGGGTGTTGTTAAAAATGGCATGGTTTTGCATAGTAGAGTTAAAACTTACACTTACAAACGTAGAGACCAACTGTAGTTACTGATAGTGGTTTTCTGAAGTGTTCCTGAGCCCATGTGGTGATATCCTTTACACACTGATGTTGATTTTTGATGCAGTACTGCCTGCGGGATCGAAGGTCTGTAATATCACCACTTACGTGCAGTGATTTCTCCACTCTCTCATAACCTTTTGATGATATAACAGACCTTAGACGCTGAAATCCCTAAATTCCTTGCAATAGCTCTGTGACAGTCTTTCGCTGTCGTCGCTCGGGTTCAGTGGACCACCCAGGAAGGACATGCTTTTGAGCAGGTTCGACTCTTTTATTTTTTCAAATAAAGATTGTCTTTTGCGCCGTCGCCGCTCCCGCTGCTCGCTCTCCGTCTCTTGCTCTGTGGTCCGCTCTTCAGTCGGCCGCGTCTCCGTCTCTCATGCGCTGCATCTGCTGCGGACAATCCACCTCCTTCCCTGATTTCTCCTCCTTCTTCCCTTTTATATAGCGTGAGGAGATGAGTTAATTGTGTGCCGGTGCGCGATCCACGCACCTGAATCAGATTGCGGCGACGTCGCTCCCGGCACACCCTGCCTCTCCGCTCCGCCGCATCCTCCGCCTCTTTGCCGCCATCTTGGGCCGGGTTACAGCGTGCCCTGCCCCGCTGCTCGTTCGCCGGCTGTGCCTCTCCACAAGCTCGTTCAGAAATGTCGTTCCTAAACTGTTTGTTTGTTCACAAAGTGGTGACCCTCGCCCCATCCTTGTTTGTGAATGACTGAGCATTTCATGGAAGCTGCTTTTATACCCAATCATGACACCCACCTGTTCCCAATTAGCCTGTTCACCTGTGGGATGTTCCAATTAAGTGTTTGATACGCATTCCTCAACTTTTTCAGACCTTTTTGCTACTTGTTGCAGCTTTTTTAAAACATGTTGCAGGCATCAAATTCCAAATGAGTTAATATTTGCAAAAAATAACAAAGTTTTCCAGTTCCAACTTAAGTATCTTGTCTTTGCAGTCCATGCAATTGAATATAGGTTGACAAGAATTTGAAAATCATTGTATTCTGTTTTTATTTACTATTTACACAACTTGCCAACTTCACTAGTTTTGGATTTTGTATTAGAATGTTTTTTTTTTTTGCGTCAACACAGAAACTGTCAGATAGTCAGGACCTCATATTGGTAGGGACGTGTCCAGGCTAATCAGATAAGGCTACAAAATATATAAAATACACCTCAGGATCTCTTTAAAGCGACTTTCTGTCCCGGCATGCAAAGGTCCACTTCTAAAACACACACAGACGTGTAATCATCGGAGGCTAATTGACTGGCATGGCGCTACGTGGTGTACCGTACTCATTATACCACCATTTCCTGTTGTGGGTTCACTGATGACTGATAAGCACAAAGATACAGTTTATGTCTTCAGTAATTGCCGGCACCATTCCAACGGCGGCGAGCGGTGCGAAATACAGGCGGCTTTTGTGGGGGAAAAAAAAGATGACTTTACTGTATGTTGTGTTTTCTCATTTAAGCATAAAATAGGTCAAGAGAGTCTTGTTCTACGCAAACCCGGCAATGAGGGCTGAAATATAAAAAGAAAGCTGTCATAAAGTACTTTTTTTTTAAAACCGGTCCAGGTTCTGAAGCAAAATTCCACTTTCACTTGATATCACAGGATGCACGCAGGAAGGGAGGGGTCGGCCGGACGCTAACGTCGCTTACTGGGACGGGTGACCTAAGGGCGCCGTGTCTTCCACCACGGTCGTTATATAAGAGTCGCAGCGTTGCTTGTGTTTGGCGCGGCCGCCGAGGAAGCGGTGAGGACAGAACAAATCTGCCCGCCTCCCTCTCGGGGGGGTAGAGAGGACAGGCCTGAACTCAGATCTGAATTTGCAGGAAGGAAAGCACAGAGGGAAGGAAGGGAGTGTTGGATAAGAAAACCCTGCAGTTGCTTTTATTCCAGGCTGAAACGTCATATGTGGCGCCCCCTATGGGCTGTGCTCAAAATGCCTTACAACAGTGTTTTTCAACCAATGTGAAATACAGTCTGGTGTGCTGTGGGAGATTATGTAATTTCACCTATCACGATATCCGATATTCCGATATTGTCCAACTCTTAATTACCAGTTCCGATATCAACCAATACCGATATATTCAGTCGTGGAATAAACACTTTTTTATGCCGAACTTTGTTGGGATGCCCCGCTGGATGCATTAAAGGCCTACTGAAATGAGATTTTCTTATTTAAACGGGGATAGCAGGTCCATTCTATGTGTCATACTTGATCATTTTGCGATATTGCCATATTTTTGCTGAAAGGATTTAGTAGAGAACATCGAAGATAAAGTTCGCAACTTTTGGTCGCTAATAAAAAAGCCTTGCCTGTACCGGAAGTAGCAGACGATGTGCGTGTGACGTCACAGGTTGTAGGGCTCCTCATTTCCTCACATTGTTTATAATCATGGCCACCAGCAGCTAGAGCTATTCGGACCGAGAAAGCGACAATTCCCCCATTAATTTGAGCGAGGATGAACGATTTGTGGTTGAGGACATTTAAAGAGTGAAGGAGTAGAAAAAATATGTATATATAGTTTTTTTTATAAAGTCGATTGCAGTGGGAGCAATTCAGATGTTATTAGACACTTTTACCAGGATAATTCTGGAAAATCCCTTATCTGCTTATTGTGTTGCTAGTGTTGTAGTGAGATCAAATAGTACCTGAAAGTCGGGGGGGGTGTGGCCACGGGTGTGTTGACTGCCAGTGTCTATGAGGGAAGCCACGGCAGCTGCAGCAGGACGGAAGCTCCGCTGATGTCTCCGGTAAGAGGTGACTTATTACCACAGTTTTCTCACAGAAAAACTGTCGGTTGACATGTAGTCGGGATCCATGTTCGCTTGACCGTTCTGATCCATAGTAAAGCTTCATCTTCGGGAATTTTTAACAAGGAAACACCGGCTGAGTTTGTGTGGCTAAATGCTAAAAGCTTCCCACCTCCATCTTTCTACTTACACTTCTCCATTATTAATTGAACAAATTGCCAAAGATTTAGCAACACAGGTGTCCAGAATACTGTGTAATTATGCAATTAAAGCAGACTACTTATAGCTTGGATCGGGTTGGAAAAAAATGTCCGCTACAACCGGTGACGTCAAACGCACGCATCATCATACCCGTCATCATTCCGCGACGTTTTCAACACGACACTTCGCGGGAAATTTAAAATTGCAATTTAGTAAACTAAAAAGGCCGTATTGGCATGTGTTGCAATGTTAGTATTTCATCATTGATATATAAACTATCAGACTGCGTGGTCGGTAATAGTGGGTTTCAGTAGGCCTTTAAACAATGTAACAAGGTTTTCTAAATAAATCAACTCAAGTTATGGAAAAAAATGCCAACATGGCACTGCCATATTTATTATTAAAGTCACAAAGTGCATTGGTTTGTTCAACATGCCTCAAAACAGCAACTTGAAATTTGGGACATGCTCTCCCTAAAAGAGCATGAGGAGGTTGAGGTGGGGGTTAGGGTATGGGGGGGGGGGGGGTGTATATTGTAGCGTCTCGGAAGAGTTAGTGCTGCAAGGGGTTCTGGGTATTTGTTCTGTTGTGTTTATGTTGTGTTACGGTGCGGATGTTCTCCCGAAATGTGTTTGTCATTCCTGTTTGGTGTGGGTTCACAGTGTGGCAAATATTTGTAACGGTGTTAAAGTTGTTTATATGGCCACCCTCAGTATGACCTGTATGGCTGTTGACCAAGTATGACTTGCATTCACTTGTGTGTGTGAAAAGCCGTAGATATTATGTAATTGGACCGGCACGCAAAGGCAGTGCCTTTAAGGCACGCCCCCAATATTGTTGTCTGGGTGGAAATCGGGAGAAATTCGGGAGGATGGTTGCCTCGGGAGACTCCGTACAGCGGCATTTTAAAAAGTCATTAATTTTACTTTTTGAAACCGATACCGATAATTTCCGATATTACTTTTTAAAGCATTTATAATATCGGCAGTCCGATATCATCCGACATCTCTACTGAAAACAAGTACAACTGTCATTTTCACCGGAAATTCTGGCGCATGGGCTCCAACATTTTGGCCATTAATCAACTTTCCCTGTTTTTACAGTACATTGCTGAAAATGTAAATTTCTGGTGACTGAGCTGACAGGTTTTTCCTGCAAAATCTACTTACTTTTTCACAGTGTAGCCTTGTGGAGGTGCCATGTAGTGATTGCACAGCTTGAAAGAGGTCAGTATGAATATGTATTCAATTTGGTAGCCACTATTTGGCGGGCCAAACAAAATGATACGATAGGCCGAATTAGGCCCACGAGCCCCACTTTGAGCATTCCTGCTGTAGACTCTTATTGATTTTGTTCATTTTGTCATAACGTGGACTTTGGGGTTTGTTTTCCCCGAAGGCAAAGGAAAGTTGGCGCGGGCAAGGCGTGAAGGTAGGGACACCGGGCAACTTTCGGTTTAAATAATAGTTACGTGATTAGTGAAAACAGGTGTGTGACTCCAAATGCCAACCCCCCCAGGATTTTCCGGGAGACTCACGAAATTCAGCGCCTCTCCCGAAAACCTCCCGGAAGAAATTTTCTCCCGAAAATCTCCCGAAATTCAGCTGAGCTGGAGGCCACGCCCCCTCCAGCTCCATGCGGACCTGAGTGGTGACAGCCTGTTTTCACGTCCGCTTTCCCACTATATAAACAGCTTGCCTGCCCAATCACGTTACAACATCTACGGATTTTAATAAAAAACTGCACACACAAGGAGAAGAAGCAGAAGAACGAGGAAGTTACAGTCCTGGCGACGCCGTCTGTAATAGAGTGATCTATGTTTTCTGTTGCCATCTCCTGGTGAATGTTGGCTATAGCGTTATGGGGTTGCTTTTTGATTGGCCAACGATTTACGTGGTGTTGCGCACCTGACGGCAATTGACTCCCGCCACTACGCAAATGGCAGAACAAAGGTTACTCAAATAGTGAAAGGTAAGTGTTGTTGTTTTTTTAGTAACCAGCAAGCACAGTTCAGTTAGTAGAACAACTGTGTTTGTATTTGATAGGTGCCGTCTGAAATTCAACTATTTATTTTATTTATATATATATATATAATAAAATCAATATATAAAGCTAGAATTCAATGAAAGTCAAGTATTTCATACATATATATATATATGTATGAAATACCGGTATATATGAAATACTCGAGTTGGTGAATTGTAGATGTAAATATACTCCTCCCCTCCTAACCATTCCCCCCGCCCCAACCACACCCCCGACCATGCCCCCAACCACGCCTCCGCCCCACCCCCCACCTCCCGAAATCGGAGGTCTCAAGGTTGGCAAGTATGCTATGGTGACAAAAAAGAGTGAAAAAACAGGAACTGAGGGTCCAAAAACCAAACAGAACATGACTTAAACGAAAACATGATCACAGACATGACACATTTCCCGTTAATATCTGCACATTTTCTACTGCAACGTGGTTCCATTTATATTTCTACTAATTTAATTATATATTGTTGTTGTTTGACGCTAACTTAGTGGTTTGCTTAGCTCGAGGGTCAGCAACCCACGGCTCTCGAGCCGCATGTGGCTCTTTAGCGCCGCCCTGGTGGCTCCCTGGAGCATTTTCAAAAAAGGATTGAAAATGGAAAAAGATGGAAGGAAAAATATACTTTTTGTTTCAGTATTTTTTTTGTTTTAGGACAAACATGACACAAACATTCCCAATTGTTAAAAAGCCCACTGTTTAATATGTTTAATATGAGTATTTGGTGAATATCGTTTTGTCCGACTCTTGAACTCACCAAAGTGTGAACTGTTTGTTCACATGTAAAATCTTCCACTCCTTAGATTGCTTGTTGATGATTTTTGTTGCTTGTTGATGATTTTTGTTTGGTTTTGTTGTGTAGTTTTATATACCTCTATATATATATATATATATATATAGATATATATATATGGTAACCAATATTCTTAGACTGTAAATTGTTTGCTTGTTGATGATTTTTTGTCATGATCCGTGGTCCGGATCATGTTTTTGTTATGTTCTGTTAGTTTTGGACTGCCTTAATTCCTGTTTGTGTGCACCCTTGTTAGTTACCATGGTTACTTATTATTTCCACCTGCCTCTGATTAGTGTTCGGCACGTTCACCTGCTGCCGAGCACTAATCAGAGAGCTATTTATTTACGTTGCTCGCCACTCTCGGTCTTGCGTCATTGTTCGCTTCACGTCTGGTTTCAAGTTTATGCTAAGTGTTTGATTATGCTACAGTCATGTAAACTTTGTTTGTTCATGCCACAGCTGGTAAATTGTCCTTGCCATAGTCTATGTTAAGTATTTGCTTTAGCTCCAAGTGCGATCAGCGCGTTGTGTCTTGGCCTTGTTTTCCGTTTTTCTACCCTTTTGAGTTTTGATTATTAGGGACCGATGTCCCTTTAGGACAGAGGACCCTATTGAATTTCTAAGGTTTTATTATTATTATTATACCGCCGCCTCTTTGAGCTGTAATTTGACCCCCTTAACATGCTTCAAAACACACCAAATTTGACACACACATCAGGACTGGGGAAAATTGTGATCTAATCAAAAAACCAAACCCCAAAACTCAAAATTGCGCTCTAGCGCCCCCTATGAAAAAAAACACAGACAAAACTGTCTTAACTTCCAGTAGGAATGTCGTAGAAACATGAAACAAAAACCACTATGTAGGTCTCACTGAGACCTATATTTCTTACACTGACCACCCCCAACTAAAGTCAACAGGACATTTGCTATTCCCACTTCAATACAACAGCTGCATTACTTTGACAATGCGTTACAGTCTCAAAATGGCGGCACCAAGGCATCCTTATAAAATGCCCAAGCCACTTTACAACTGTTATTACTATGAGACTGATGTATAACACAAGTGTATACAACTTTTTCTCTGTGTAATAATCCATCCATCCATCTTCTACCGCTTATCTGGGCTTAGGTCGCGGGGGCAGCAGCCAAAGCGGTCCCGTCCATCGCTGCTTGCAGCTTTAATTAAATCTTGTTTTTACCTGCACGCCTTATCCGGGGTAGTCCGTCTGCTTTCCTGGGAGAACGACCCCGCACTAAGCTGCGGAAACCACGTCGTGACATTTGTATTTGTTTCTGTATTGTGTCGTTATAATTATATGCTTTTACTTGTAATTGTATTGAGTTTGTGGACCCCAGGAAGACGAATGGGTTGTTGTGGCAACCAGCTAATGGGGATCCTTAGTAAAAATGAAAAATAAACTATTATGTCGGCGCTTGTGATCAGCGTTTAAAGCAGGGGTCGGCAACCCGCGGCTCTTTAGCGCCGCCCTAGTGGCTCTCTGGAGCTTTTTAAAAAATATATGAAAAAATGGAAATAATGAAGGGGAAAAAAATTTATTTTTTGTTTTAATTTGGTTTCTGTAGGAGGACAAACATGACACAAACCTCCCTAATTGCTATAAAGCACACTATCTGTATTAAACATGCTTCACTGATTCGAGTATTTGGCGAGCGCGGTTTTGTCCTACTAATTTTGGCGGTCCTTGAACTCACCCTAGTTTGCTTACATGCATAACTTTCTCCGACTTTCTAAGACGTGATTTATGCCACTTCTTTTTCTGTCTCATTTTGTCCAACAGAATTATAACGTTGTGCATGAATGTACAAAGGTGAGTTTTGTTGATGTTATTGACTTATGTGGAGTGTGCTAATCAGACATATTTGGTCACTGCATGACTGTAAGCTAATCGATGCTAACATGCTATTTAGGCTAGCTATATGTACATATTGCATCATTATGCCTCATTTGTAGCTATATTTGAGATCATTTAGTTTCCTTTAAGTCCTCATAATTCAATTCATATCTCATGACACACTATCTGTATGTTAAATGGCTTTTAATTTTTTGCGGCTCCAGACAGATTTGTTTTTGTATTTTTGGTCAAATATGGCTCTTTCAACATTTTAGATTGCCAACCCCTAGGGATGATACTCGAAACCGGTTTTCCCGGTTTTTCGATAACAAAAGAACCAAGTCCTCGGACTCGAACCCCTTTTTGATAACCGGTACCCGTTATCGAGACCACAATAGTAAAGAAAAAGAGTTGGTTCTTTATTTGAATCCGTCCCGACCAGAAATGCTCCCTGAGACATCACAAGAAACGTAGTCACGTAGCTCAGCCATTAGGCGCAGATAGCGAAAGCAGGAAAACAACGGACGGGAAAAAGCGCTGCAAGGTTCAATAAAGTTCAAAACAAAAGACATAATCCAATGAATAACTTTACGAGAGATTTGAGCAGGGTACAAACACATGACCAACACTTTTACGACCAACCAGAAACATAGCAACCAGGCTAGCAACGCACCTCCTTTAAGGCAGCTGTCACAACGTTCTTAAAGCAACCGCAGCACATACATATATATACAACATATCCCCCTTTTTTAACTTTTCTTTTTCTTTCCTTGTAAACAAAGCAAAAACGCAATGTATATGTGTTGTCAGTCTGATTATAGATAATGCAGACGAGGCGTGTTGGCTGAGTTCTTGACGTTTACTGCCGTGTGACGACATGCAACAATCCTTTTCAGGGCTACCGCGCATGCTCGTCACTCCCGTTGCATGCTGGGTAGCGTAGTCGTTATATTCCCTAGCTCAAAATGAAATAATGTTAACTCAATAGTGTATTTCTTTTTTTAGCTTTAACTTTTCATATTTTAGCATTGGAGCCACATTTGCAAACAACTTTTCTCTTCATAGAATTTTCTTTCAATAAAGAAATAAAGTGCAAAAATGTCAAAGCATCATAACAAACAGTTATGTCAAATAGTAGCAGAAGTGCACTTTTTGGAGAGCTGTATTATTTTCAGTTTTGTGCCCGAGGGACTGATTTTATTTAACACTATATTATTATTTATACACCTATAGTGATCACAGAGACAGGTTGTTTTTGTTTTGTTTTTCTGAAAAATCCCACTTAATATACTTTGGGTAACAACAGTCAATATTTTTTTTTTAATAAATTTTTTTTTTTAGGGGGGTAACAGTCAATATTTATTAGATTATATTTTTTTCTTATATAATAAAAGTGAGCTTTTGTTAAACCACATATTGTTGGTTTTTTTCCATGTACAACAACCTATCTGGACTCCATAAGAGAATCGATAAGGAATCAGTTCGATAAGAGGATTCGATAATAGGCTCGAACTCGATAATTTCTTATCAAACATCATCCCTAACTACCCCTGGTTTAAAGACATTGATCGGAAATGACGATCGCATACTTTTTCACGAAAATCGTCATTGATCAGCACTTCCCGAGCTGGCACTAACACCATTGTGCTATATCTGGGTCATGGCAGCTTTTGGAGAGGTATCCTCTCAGTCTTTGAGGACCTGCCCACCAGCAAAATAAGAAAAGGAAGACAATTATTGACTAAAGGGAAACAAAGTTATGTTCCAGTTGTTATCTGTTGCCCTGATTGACCCCCTTCACCTGTCGTCTTATGCACCTTTTATCAACGAGCAGGTGACTTTGAGAGCAGGTCTTGTTTGTCTGCTTGAGGCCAAAGGGGCGGCTCGGTCTCACTATAAAAAGAAAATGACTTCAACGGGAAGCTGGGTTAGGACAGCGACACACTGCCACATACTGTACACGCAGACTACATCTCTTCATTGTTTCCTTATTCTTTGTGTATGAGTGCTAAGTTTCCTGCCACCCCCTCCCCCTTTCTGCACCCAGACGACACACAATCCGTCCACCCACAGTGGGTTTCGGGGCCGCTGCCAGAGGGTTGACGCAAGGCTGGCAAAGGATGTGAATTAATTAGCATCTGGCGCCGTATCAACGTCGGCAACCCGCACTGACTTGTCTGCATAAGACGCTGTCATTGTCAGACACACACTGAGGCCGTTACAACACCCCCTCTGCCAGCCAGGACTCCTTAGGCTTTAATTGATGTTTTGGTAGTGATTACTTCACTTGGATGTGCCCAACTAATGGCCTACTATACACACTGGAAATGTGTATAGTTCAATGGTGTCATAAAAATGAGCTAATAATAACAGATGACTTGGACTACGGTCACACTGCAGACCTAAGTGGCTCAAATCGGATTTTTTTTTTTAAGGGGAACATTATCACAATTTCAAAAGGGTTAAAAACAATAAAAATCAGTTCCCAGTGGCTTGTTGTATTTTTTGAAGTTTTTTTCAAAATTTTACCGGTCTCGGAATATCCCTTAAAAAAGCTTTAAAGCGCTTGATTTTCGCTATTTGCGATGCGACTATCCATTTCCCTGTGACATCATACAGTGCTGCCAATGCAAACAAACAACGGCGAATAGCACAGCAAGATATAGCGACATTAGCTCGGATTCAGACTCGGATTTCAGCGGTTTAAGCGATTCAACAGATTACTCATGTATTGAAACGGATGGTTGGAGTATGAAAGTATTGAAGAAGAAACTGAAGCTATCGAGCGATTAGCTATTGATGTTATTCATTGCCATGGCATGGCCGAATAGCTGCGTTAGCATCGCCGGTAAAATGTGCGGACCAAACGATCAGGACTTTCGCATCTCGTGACACTGGAGCAACTTAAATCCGTCGATTGGTAATTGTTTTTTTCCGCATTAAATGTGGGAGGAAGGAAAAGTAATATAGTTGCAAATGCATCTGCAGGTTATCCATACATCTCTGTGCCATGTCTGCTTTAGCACCGCCGGTAAATAGCATGTTAGCATCGATTAGCTGGCAGTCAACATCAACAAAACTCATCTTTGTGATTTCGTTGACTTTATTGTTGCAAATGCATCTGGAGGTTATCCATACATCTCTGTGCCATGTCTGCTTTAGCACCACCGGTAAATAGCATGTTAGCGTCGATTAGCGTAGCATGTTAGCATTGATTAGCTGGCAGTCACGCCGCGATCAAATATGTCTGATTAGCACATAAGTCAACATCAACAAAACTCACCTTTGTGATTTCGTTGACTTTATCGTTGCAAATGCATCTGCAGGTAATCCATACATCTCTGTGTCATGTCTGTCATCGCCAGTAAATTGTGGAGACACTCTGGTACATTCAATGGGGGTCTGGTGGCAGACACTTTCGCATCTTCGGGCCAGTGGTGCAACTCGAATCCCTCCCTGTTAGTGTTGTTACACCCTCCGACAACACACCGACGAGGCATGATGTCTCCAAGGTTCCAAAAAATAGTCGAAGAAACGGAAAATAACAGAGCTGAGACCCAAAGTTAACAATGTGTTGAAAATGTAAATGGCGGCTGTATTACGTCGGCAACGTCACATTCTGATATCATCGCCTCCAGAGCGATAATCAGAAAGGCGTTTAATTCGCCAAAATTCACCCATTTATAGTCCGGAAATCGGTTAAAAAAATATATGGTCTTTTTCCTGCAACATCAAGGTATATATTGACGCTTACATAGGTGTGGTTATAATGTTCCCCTTTAAATCAGATTTTTTTTTTGTAGCTGTTTACACTGCAAGTAAAATTGGATTTTTATTAGACTCCAGTGTAATGTGGCCTCGACGTCATTTGCATGCGCACTTCGATGAAATTGCATTCTTCACTGCAGGCTTTGAAAAAGACATGTTTGGGGTTGTGGAATTTATTTGTATTTAGCAGACGCACACAGAATAATATGTCGCTCCGCTTTTCCTCCCTACAGCAACGCGGCGGTCGGCGGATAATAGCCGGGAAAGTACCGGGATAGCGAGCGCAAAAAAGTGGCGGCTCCCGGAGTGTTATCCGGCATCATATAGGAATATATGTAGTGTTCATCGTCTGAGGCAATGCAAATTAAACAATAAAAAAAAATAATATCGGTTTGAATTGGTCCAGTTTATCGGGGACTGTTATTACTGACGGACAGGTGTCGCGGTGTGACTGCAGCCAGGCACGCAAGAAAACCCTCATCTCTATGGCAACGTCTCTGTCGCTTTCACTCTTTTGCCGCTTTTCCACTAACGCAGGGGTAGGCAACCCAAAATGTTGAAAGAGCCATTTTGCACCCAAATAACACAACGCTTGCAAGCGCCATTCATATAAAAGTCGCGGGCCGCACTAACATTAAACTTTCATATTAAGGTGGGGGCCGCAAAATAACGTCTGAGACCACTGTCTTAGAGTATTCATGTGTGATTTCCACAAGCTGTACATGGACAAGAAGGAGATACACGGGCATGTCTGGATGACTCGCCTCCATATTTCCAGTGGTTAGCTCCGAGTTACAAAACCGCTTTATTATGAAGCTGACTGTGGCGCGTTCTTTCTGACGTCACTTCTTGTGTGGGGCGCGGTCGTTCTGGCATCACTTCCTCTCCGAACTCAGTTTGTAAATGCTCAATGATAAATGCTTAGAGTGGGAGATTCAAGTAATAGACGGTGCACTTACCGTGTAAAAACGTATCCGAGGAGGGGCACCTTAAACAATGAATTGGTGTGGCTGAAACGGGGCTTAGGCTAAATAGTTATTTGTTAAAGGGGTTAAAGGACTTAGTGTAGGCATGGCCTTCGATGGAACGTTGGTCTTGATGCATCTCATCTTTGCCGTGAAAAAGGGGCTTTTGGAGAGGGGGAGCCGGCGAACGACCATCGGGGCAGGGCACGGCCCAAGATGGCGGCGAGGAGGCGGGGACGGCGACCGAGCAGAGAGGCGCGGCGTGCCGGGAGCGACGCTACAAGCGAGATCAGGTGTGGATCGCGCACCGGGAGACAATTAATGTGTCTCCTCTCGAGGTATAAAAGGGGAGAAGGAGGAGAGAACGGGGCAGAAGGAGATGGAGAGCCCGCAAAAAGTGCATGAAGAGCGAAAGCGACGACGACAGAAGAGGCTGAAAACCGACCGGAGAACGAGCAGTGGAGGACGAGCTGAAAAGCGACCAGACCTGCAGACAAGCTTGACTGAAAAATAAAGCAAGTCAAACCTGCTCAAGCATGTCCTTCTTTGGTAGTCCATGGAACCCGCACGACGACAGCGTGAGACGGTCACAGGGGCATACGGCAGGTTTTGGTGCGTACGCGAGCTTGTTACATGAGACCCCTGATCACTTGACTGCATAACAACCCACGCCACCTTTAAGGTAACCATGATTAAAGACCTACTGAAATTAGATTTTCTTATTCAAACGGGAATAGCAGGTCCATTCTATGTGTCATACTTGATCCTTTCGCGATATTGCCATATTTTTGCTGAAAGGATTTAGTAGAGAACATCAACGATAAAGTTTGCAACTTTTGATCGCTAACAGAAAAGCCCTGCCTTTACCGGGAGTCGCAGACGATGACGTCACCCGTTGATCGCTCCTCACATCCTCACATTGTTTAAAATGGGAGCCTCCAACAAAAAGAGCTATTCGGACCGAGAGAACGACAATTTCCCCATTAATTTGAGCGAGGATGAAAGATTTGTGTTTGTGGATATTGATAGCGATGGACTTGAAAAAAAAAAAAAAAACTCGATTGCATTGGGACGAATTCATATGTTTTTAGACACATTTCCTAGGATAATTCTGGGAAATTCCTTATCTTTCTATTGTGTTGCTAGTGTTTTAGTGAGTTTAATAGTACCTGATAGTCGGAGGGGTGTGTCCACGGGTGTCTTGAGGCCAGTGTCTGATGGAAGTCGACGGCAGCTGTATGGACCAAAAACTGCTGGTTGACATTTGGTCGGGATCCATGTTCGCTTGACCGCTCTGATCCATAATAAAGCTTCACCTCCGGGAATTTTAAATAAGGAATCACCGTGTGTTTGTGTGGCTAAAGGTTAAAGCTTCCCAACTCCATCTTTCTACTTTGACTTCTCCGTTATTAATTTAACAAATTGCAAAAGATTCAGCAACACAGATCTGCAAAATACTGTGTAATTATGCGGTTAAAGCAGACGACTTTTAGCTGTGTGTGTGCGTAGCGCTCATACTTCCTAAAAACATGTGACGTCTTGCGTACACGTCATCATTACACAACGTTTTCAAGACGAAACTCCCGGGAAATTTAAAATTGCAATTTAGTAAACTAAAAAGGCCGTATTGACATGTGTTGCAATGTTAATATTCCATCATTGATATATAAACTATCAGACTGCGTGGTCGGTAGTAGTGGGTTTCAGTAGGCCTTTAATGCGATAACTGGTGGTTTTTGACAGTCCTCATTTTCACTTTACAACCCTGGGTTCACACTCTGCACACCAAAATCTGCATTTCCCCTGAAAGTCCTCATTCCGCGCGGTGGAGAGCAGTCAAAACCAACATCGCGGCCATCCAAACACACTCTCCAGTCTGCACTGTGTCAGCAAATATGTCCGTTTATTGTGCCATATCACTCTCTCTGTTTTTGATAGCGTACATCAGGTTCCAGAGAGCACTCCCACACAAGTCTTAATCCGCGCAGACGCACTTTGGCGAGACTCTCCGGTGTGGCCTTTTATCATTCTGCTGCGCGGCGTTGTTGTAGCACTCGGCGCCAATATCGCCGGTTATTTTTCTTTCTTTGACGCTGGGCTCCTAAAGCCGGGCTTATAAAAGTAAATTACACCCCTATAAAGTGAACCTCTGGGGTTTGCGGGGGCCATGTTTGAAATTGCGTCATGGCGAGGGGGGAAGAAAAATGAAATTATGTAACACGCAGTCTTGCTATTTTCTCCTCCGCCGCTCAACCTGTTAGCACAGGAGGCACTTTGGGATCTTTTGGTTTTGTTCCCACGGCCTTTTTCTGCCGCAGTTTGTTCTCTTTCTATACTTGCAAGCAAATCTTCTGACTGTAAAATCAATGCGGTGCTGCTTTGAAGGTTTTATTTGGCGTCAACCCATATTCAGTTGAATATAGTACAAAGACAACATATATGATGTTAAAACTGATAAAAAAAATGTATTTTGCAAATAATCATTAATTTTACAATTTAATGCCAGCAACATGTGACAAAGAAGTTGGGAAAGGTGGCAATAAATACTGATAAAGTTGAGGAATAATCATCAAACACCTATTTGGAACATCCCACAGGTGTGCAGGCTAATTGGGAACAGGTGGGTGCCATGGTTGGGTATAAAAGCAGCTTCCCAAAAAAATACTCAGGCGTTCACAAGAAAGGATGGGGCGACGTACACCCCTTTGTCCACAACTACGTGAGCAAATAGTCAAACAGTTTAAGAACAACGTTTCTCAAAGTGCAATTTGCAAGAAATTTAGGGATTTCAACATCTACAGTCCATAATATCATCGAAAGGTTCAGAGAATCTGGAGAAATCACTCCATGTAAGTGGCATAGCCGGAAACCAACATTGAATGATCGTGACCTTCGATCCCTCAGATGGCACTATATCAAAAACCGACATCATCCTCAAAAGGATATCACCACATGGGTTCAGTAACACTTCAGAAAACTACTGTCACTAAATGCAGTTTGTCGCTGCATCTGTAAGTGCAAGTTAAAGCTCTACTATGCAAAGCAAAAGTTATTCATCAACAACATCCAGAAATCCTGCCGGCTTCTCTGGGCCCGAGTTCATCTAAGATGGACTGATGCAAAGTGGAAAAGTGTTCTGTGGTCTGACGAGTCCACATTTCAAATTGTTTTTGGAAATATTCAACATCGTGTCATCCGGGAAGCGAACCATCCAGACTGTTATCGACGCAAAGTTCAAAAGCCAGCATCTGTGATGGTATGGGGGTGCATTAGTGCCCAAGGCATGGGTAACTTACACATCTGTGAAAGCACCATTAATGCTGAAAGGTACATACAGGTTTGGAACAACATATGCTGCCATCTAATCACCGTCTTTTTCATGGACGCCCCTGCTTATTTCAGCAAGAGAATGCCAAGCCACATTCAGCACGTGTTACAACAGCGCAGCTTTGTAAAAAAAGAGTGCAGGTACATTCCTGGCCCGCCTGCAATCCAGACCGGTCTTCTATCGAAAATGTGTGGCGCTTTATGAGGCGTAAAACATGACAGCGGAGACCCCGGACTGTTGAACGACTGAAGCACTACACAAAACAAGAATGGGAAAGAATTCCACTTTCAAAGATTCAACAATTAGTTTCCTCAGCTCCCAAACGTTTATTGAGTGTTGTTAAAAGAAAAGGTGATGTAACATAGTGATGAACATGCCCTTTCCCAACTACTTTGGCACGTGTTGCTGCCATGAAATTCTAAGTTAATTATTATTTGCAAAAAAAAAAAATAACGTTTATGAGTTTGAACTTCAAATAAATTGTCTTTGTAGTGCATTCAATTGAATATGGGTTGAAAAGGATTTGCAAATCATTGTATTCTGTTTATATTTACACCTAACACAATTTCCCAACTCATATGAAACGGGGTTTGTACCTTCAAGGTCAATCAATCACAAGTGTCTCAAAGGGCTGCAGAAGCCACAAAGACATCCTCGGTTCAGAGCCTACATAAGGTCAAGGAAAAACTCACAACCCAGTGGGATGTCAATATGAATGACTATGAGAAACCTTGGAGAGGACCGCAGATGTGGGTGAGCCCCCCCTCCCCCCCCCTCTCTAGGGGTGACCGAAAGCAATGGACGTCGAGTGGGTCTAACATAATATTGTGAAAGTCCAGTCCATAGTGGCTCTATTATAATTGTGAGAGTCCAGTCCATAGTGGATCTAACATAATAGTGAGAGTCCAGTCCATAGTGGATTTAACATAATAGTGAGAGTCCAGTCCATAGTGGATCTAACATAATAGTGAGAGTCCAGTCCATAGTGGATCTAACATAATAGTGAGAGTCCAGTCCATAGTGGATCTAACATAATAGTGAGAGTCCAGTCCATAGTGGATCTAACATTATAGTGAGAGTCCAGTCCATAGTGGGGCCAGCAGGAGACCATCCCGAGCGGAGACGGGTCAGCAGCGCAGAGATTTGAATAAATACAAACAGAATAATGCCACGTACACCATTTGATGAATGAACCACCATGAATTAATTAAAGTGGACCCTGACTTAATCTCTTAAAACCCAAGCAGTTTTTTACATCCTTTTTTTGATTTCTCTTTGCTATTTGAGCTCATTAGATCCCATTTAGAATCCAAACTAAAAATCTTTTATTATGATGTACTTTTAGTCCATGAGTAACAAATGTGTACTTCATGTGTAGTGATATGCTAATTTTTATTTTTACACTTTTTTTTCCAAATTCCATTGTATGTCATACTCTTCTGACACCATCAGATAGCAGTTTAAGTGTCCATGTGTCGGCATAAAACCCTAATTCTGTAGTGTCCACAATTTTGGAAATAAGAGCTAAAAGGTGCTGTCCACGCATGTGGCCACTAAGGCCTTTAGAGGTTAAACAAGTTGAAAAATGTATTCGGGTGTTACCATTTCGTGGTCAATTGTACGAAATATGTACTGTACTGTACAATCGACTAATAAAAGTTTCAAACAAGCAATCAATGATGCGTGGAGACATTTCACCCCAACTAATGTAAGCGGAAAGGTTGTGTACATGTGCGAATACTGTGCAAAGAGCTATGTCCAAAATGCCACAAATATGTAGCAGCATATAGAACAGTGGTTCTCAACCTTTGTACAGTGATGTACCCCCCTGTGAACATTTTTTTAATTCAAGTACCCCCTAATCAGAGAAAAGCATTTTTGGTTGAAAAAAAGAGATAAAGAAGTAAAATACAGCACTATGTCATCAGTTTCTGATTTATTAAATTGTATAACAGAGCAAAATATTGCTCATTTGTAGTGGTCTTTCTTGAACTATTTGGAAAAAAATATATAAAAATGACTAAAAACTTGTTGAAAAATAAACAAGTGATTCAATTAATTATAAATAGAGATTTCTACACATAGAAGCAATCATCAACTTAAAGAGCCCTCTTTGGGGATTGTAATAGAGATCCACCTGGATTCATCAACGTAATTCTAAATATTTCTTCACAAAAAAGAAATCTTTAACATCAATATTTATGGAACATGTCCAGAAAAATATCGCATTGTTGCATTTCTTTTCACAGTTTATGATCTTATATTCATATTTTGCCGAAGTATTAATCAATAAATGTATTTATTAGGAGTGTTGGGAAAAAATCGATTCGAATTCGAATTGAATCGAATACGTTGTGCGATTCAGAATCGATTCTCATTTTTAAAAAATCAATTTATTTATTTTTTATCAATCCAACAAAACAATACACAGCAATACCATAACAATGCAATCCAATTCCAAAACCAAACCTGACCCAGCAACACTCAGAACTGCAATAAAGACACAAACACGACACAAAACAAGCCAAAAGTAGTGAAACAAAAATTAATATTATCAACAACAGTATCAATTTTAATTATAATTTCAGCATAGCAGTGATTAAAAATCCCTCACTGACATTATCATTAGACATTTATAAAAATAAAAAAAAAGAACAATAGTGTCACAGTGGCTTACACTTGCATCACATCTCATAAGCTTGACAACACACTGTGTCCAATGTTTTCACAAAGATAAAATAAGTCATATTTTTGGTTCGTTTAATAGTTCAAACAAATTTACATTATTGCAATCAGTTGATAAAACATTGTCCTTTACAATTATAATTATTATTTTTTTTTTAATCTACTACTCTGCTAGCATGTCAGCAGACTGGGGTAGATTCTGCTGAAATTCTATGTATTGAATGAATACAGAATCGTTTTGAATCGGAAAAATATCGTTTTTCAATCGAGAATCGAATCGAATAAAAAAAAATCGATATATTATCGAATCGTGACCCCAAGAATCAATATTGAATCGAATCGTGGGACACCAGAAGATTCACAGCCCTAGTATTTATAAGGATTTTTTAATTGTTGCTATTTTTAGAATACTTTTTTTAAAATCTCACGTACCCCTTGGCATACCTTCAAGTACCCCCAGGGGTTCGCGTACACCCATTTGACAAGTGCCCAATAATATATAATTATTGTAAATCCCCATTAATTCCAAATATTCACATTAATTCCCATTGACGGTGTCCAACTTTGAATACTCAATAAATGGTCAATATTTCCAAACTTCCCGAGCTTAACTTCCCGTGGTAAATTTCCGGAAATTTGCCGGAAACTTTCCCGAGTCTGGACCCCCTCTCCAGGGGCCCAGGCTTAGACTGAATTTTTTTTTTCCTCAACCCCCCCATTCTTTACCTGTATGACACCTTTTTTTGTAAGGGACGCCGGAAATTGGCAGACCCGTCAGTGATCCTGTTCTGTCTCCCTGTAATGTTTGTCTGACTTTGAATGGGATTGTGCTGAAAATCTTAATTTCCCCTCTGGGATTATTCAACTATTTCTGATTCTGATTCTGATAAAAAGGTAAAACTGGTGCTAAAGTGACCTACTTTCAGCCACTCATGATTCATCAGCAACCTGTTGTCCGAAAAACTGGTTTTCCCATTCTTGTCTTGTGACTTCACACGTCCAACAGATATTCCACCGCTCATATCTCCCAACATGCCCTTTTCCCTTTCTACGTCATGTATGCTCACTTTGTCTCTTGACTTGGTTGTGACAACATAGCCCAGCCACAACTCCTCCTGATACGCTCGTATCGCTGGTGGACTGCGTGGGAGGTTTGTGCTGCAATTTACTGCCACAAGGAGGCCAACCAAAGTCCAAAACTAATTCTACATCCACTTTGTCATCAAACCACACATCCCCCTATTTCCTTTTTGCTGATTCATCATCTGGAGACGGCGCTAAAGTTTCCATTGACCTACATGGCCGTAAGGGAAAGAGAAAGACTTTGTACCTGCGCTGTACTGTAAATACCTTGTGTTTGGAAGCCATTCAAGTACAATAGAAGACCATCACTAAGACTGAATAGTCCTAGTATGGACTCATGTGTACACAGTTCACTATGAATGTTGTCATTCATCAGTCACTGAGAACTCGAGAAATATATGAAAAAAATAATCCAACAAAAATATTAGGGCTACTAATCTTTGAACACCACACGATTCGATTCTTAGTCGATTCTCATTTCAAAATTATTCAAAATCAATACTTTTTAATAACATTGGGTGCCAAATATTAAATAACTACATTCCTCCATAACGATCCGTATACCTTCCGGTTCAATTAATCATTACGCAGATTGTCATGATCATGTTTTTGTTATTTTCTGTTAGTTTTGAACTCCTTTAGTTCCTGTTGTTGTGCACCCTTGAGTTTGTTTAATTACCTTGGTTACTAATTATTCTCACCTGCCTCTGATTGGTGCTCGGGACACTCACCTGTTCCCTGAGCACTAATCAGAGGCATTATTTAAGCGGCCTGGCTTCTTTGTTTGCTTCATGCAACTAGTTAAGTGAGTATTCCTTGTCTTTTGCCTATGCAAAATGGTAGCCTTAGCTTCGAGTGCGATCGGAACGTTGTTGCTTCGGCTTGTTTTCGGTTTTTGGTACTTCTTTGAGTTTCGAAGAATAAATCATGTTCCTATCTGCCCGTCCTGTCCGGAGCGGTCCGTTTGCATTCGGGGGGAACGACCCCCTGCACGTAACATAATCACACGTTTTTGCAGTTTGAATGAACATGAATTGGATTTTGTGTTTATCTGGAAAAATACAAATCCATATTAGTGATTATTAGTGATTCCCAGAGCCCCAAAAAAGTCTGCGGGCTATAGAGCGTTTTCCGTTCGGGCTCCAGTACTCTGGAATGCCCTCCCGGTAACAGTTCGAGATGCCACCTCAGTAGAAACATTTAAGTCTTATCTTAAAACTCATTTGTATACTCTAGCCTTTAAATAGACTCCCTTTTTAGACCGGTTGATCTGACGTTTCTTTTCTTTTTCTCCTATGTCCCACTCTCCCTTGTGGAGGGGGTCCGGTCCGATGTCCATGGATGAAGTTCTGGCTGTCCCGTGTCGGGACCCAGGATGGACCACTCGTCTAGGATCGGGACCCAGGATGGACTGCTCGCCTGTGTATCGGCTGGGGACATCTCTGCGCTGCTGCTCCGCCTCCGCTTGGGATGGTTTCCTGCTGGCTCCACTTTGGACGGGACTCTCGCTGCTGTGTTGGATCCGCTTTGGACTGGACTCTCGCGGCTGTGTTGGATCCACTATGGACTGAACTTTTCACAGTATCATGTTAGACACACTCGACATCCATTGCTTTCGGTCCCCTAGAGGGGGGTGGCGGGGCGCCCACATATGTGGTCCTCTCCAAGGTTCTTATAGTCATCATTGTCACCGACGTACCACTGGGTGTGAGTATTCCTTGCCCTCATGTGGGCCTACCGAGGATGTCGTAGTGGTTTGTGTTGTGGTTTGTGCAGCCCTTTGAGACACTAGTGATTTAGGGCTATATAAATGAACATTGATTGATGATTGATTGACAAAAGGAAAACAGAACGCGATCCAATTTAATGGCAATATTTTAATGAAAATCAAACATTTTTTAAAAATCTCCATCCATTTTCTACCGCTTATTCCCTTTTGGGGCAGCGGGGGCGCTGGCGCCTATCTCAGCTACAATCGGGCGGAAGGCGGGGTACACCCTGGACAAGTCGCCACCTCATCACAGGGCCAACACAGATAGACAGACAACATTCACACTCATATTCACACACTAGGGCCAATTTTAGTGTTGCCAATCAACCTATCCCCAGGTGCATGTCTTTGGAGGTGGGAGGAAGCCGGAGTACCCGGAGGGAACCCACGCATTCACGGGGAGAACATGCAAACTCCACACAGAAAGATCCCGAGCCTGGATTTGAACCCAGGACTGCAGGACCTTCGTATTGTGAGGCAGACGCACTAACCCCTCTGCCAAAATCGAAAAACGGCCCTAATTTTGTTTGTTCATTTGCATTTCATAATTGGAAATAGAATGAACGGAAGGTACACGAACCCATAAAATAGATAAACAGCTTTAATACATTTCTATATTACTTCAAAGGAAAATGGTTCTGTACCCAAACATTCAAAAATGTCCACTACAACAAAGGCAAGGGAAGTATCCAGCCCTTCTCTTTTCTTAACTAAACCTGTACATCAGATTCAACAATAGGATTTACCTGAGTCAGGGTAGATTAAAAAAAAAAAATGTATTGATTTTTTTTTTAAATTAAAGAATCGCAATTAATTTGAAAATATATATTTTTTTGTGCAACCACTAAAAATATATATATATTTGTAACATCCATCCATCCATCCATTTTCTACCGCTTATTCCCTTTCGGGGTCGCGGGGGGCGCTGGCGCCTATCTCAGCTACAATCGGGCGGAAGGCAGGGTACACCCTGGACAAGTCGCCACCTCATCGCAGGGCCAACACAGATAGACAGACAACATTCACACTCACATTCACACACTAGGGCCAATTTAGTGTTGCCAATCAACCTATCCCCAGGTGCATGTCTTTGGAAGTGGGAGGAAGCCGGAGTACCCGGAGGGAACCCACGCATTCACGGGGAGAACATGCGAACTCCACACAGAAAGATCCCGAGCCTGGATTTGAACCCAGGACTGCAGGAACTTCGTATTGTGAGGCAGACGCACTAACCCCTCTGCCACCGTGAAGCCCATATATATTTGTAACATTTCTTAGTAAATATAGTTAATTAAATAATATTTCTCACAAGACAGCAATCTATTTATCCATCATCTGATTTGCCAAATTGGCCATGACGCATGATTTGCATGTAATTGAAGGGCCACCCCAGGCTAAACTGAGTTATTGATTTTGTCCCCACACTTTTTTATGCGATACCAGTAGTCAACAGTACCAATTTTCGGTTCTTTTGTGGATGTTGGTAAATATATATATTTTTTTCATAATAAGATCAAATTTTTATTGCAACATTTAGAAATGAGGTGATTGTGAAAACTGTTGTCCAGTTAATATGTTTTGTTTTATTATGACATTTCTGGGTTTCAATTAAAGTTCAAATGAATTTTATCGATACCGGTATTCATCAGTACTCTTATTAGTACTTTTATTGGTTAGTGTATATAAATATATATTAAAAAAAAACGGATTTTTTTTGTATGCTTTATTTTGTTGATGTTTATTGCTTCCTTATTTGTTATTAATTCAAGCTGATATATAGGTATGGGTGATGCTGCTAAAAAGTTTTAAAAAATCATCCAAAATCAAATAGAATAGGGATTACTTCAACATTATGGTTGCATTCTAATAAAAATAAAAATAAACTAAACTAAATGAAAAAAAAAGACAATAACATAACAATGTACCAATAAATTTGAGTTTACATGCTTTCAAGCATTGTTTAACCTGTCAGTTTTAAATAATTTGTACTAAAAATCAAATTAACTAGGGATTAGTTCAACATTATAGTTGCATTCTATATACAGTATAAATAAATAAATATATATATATATATATATATATATATATATATATATATATATAAACTAAATTAAATAAGAAAAAATACATTAACATAACAATTTACCAATAAATTTGAGTTTACATGCTTTCAAGTAAAACAAAGCACACACAATGTTGCATCATTTATTATTTCAACACAGATGCTCCAACTATTTTAAAAGGTGTCAAGTTATCATGAATTTATAGATGAACACCGGAAAAACTGGAAATTGTGATCATGTTGTAACTGTATGCATGTTCGAAATGAACTTAAACCGTGAACTATAAACCAGTGTTTCTTAACCATTGGGCCGGGGGCTATTATTCCGCAGCTAGCGCCCCTAAAGAGCCGCCAAAATACGTCTGTTTCTCAGATGTGGCCCTTAAGCGTCTTTTGTGTTGTTCTCACCATTTCCTGGTCATAAATGGCTGTCAAAGTGTACCAACTTGTCGGAGTACGTGCTCAGCCTTCTTCTAGACAGGTGAGAGGCATGATTTATGATCTACAAAAAACTTCCAGGGAGCAGGGAAGCGAGGAAACAGCAGACCACTCGATGATGTAAACATAAGGACACACGGCAGTGATCTCCTCTATAAATATTTTGTCTGCGTTAGCACCTATAATAACGATGTCACTAATACTTGATTCATATTCAAGTCACGAAATGTAAATGGAGTATTGTTGGGGCTTTTTGAATGGTTATTTATTGGATTGGGGCGGTTTAGCTCGGTTGGTAGAGTGGCCGTGCCAGCAACTTGAGGGTTGAACGTTCGATTCCCGCTTCCACCATCCTAGTCACTGCCGTTGTGTCCTTGGGCAAGACACTTTACCCACCTGCTCCCAGTGCCACCCACACTGGTTTAAATGTAGCTTAGATATTGGGTTTCACTATGTAAAGCGCTTTGAGTCACTAGAGAAAAAGCGCTATATAAATATAATTCACTTCACATTTTAGAAGCTGAATAGAGGAATTCCCATTTGCTTCACTGTAAGCAGTTTTTATTTACGGTCATTTAATATTTAGAATGTGTTAAACAAAAAAAATCCATGTCTTTCATAATGATTGTGAACAATTGGCAAAATTCCCCAAAAAGTGTAGTTCCACTTTAGGCGCAAAAAATATGACTGAAGTGTATTTTAAGAAGCACTTTAATGTTATTGACGGTTTGGTTAGGAAACATATTCATTATTAATAATAATTATATGTAGAATCAACCATAGGTGAACAACTGCAATAGAGCCTCTGCTGGTTGCAGCCTAACAGTGCACTCCCATTTACCTCAATTGCTTCAAGATGCGATTAATCAACAATCAATGCGATTATTTACATAATTCTTAGCGATTATGTCTATCCCAAGCAATGCAACACTTTCCCTTCGTCCAACTTCTTACTTCCTCGTTCTTTCCCTCCCAAACATAACACCGAATGTCCATCCAAAATATCTGACTGACTGCAGAAAACCTCAGAGGACTCTCGCATACTTGCGCCCTGCCCTAACATGTGCACACAAACACGCAATTAAAAAACATTCCCCCTTCTCAGCTGCTTGTCAGGTCACCACACCCGACCGCATGACATCAGCCCGTGATGTCATCAGGGGACCGGCGATGTCCAGTGCAGCTTCATCATCAGCATCCTTTGGCAATGGCGGATGAGAGGCAGCTGGGTTTTAATGATTTCTTTACACATGTCAGTGTGTGTGTGTGTGTGCGTGTGTGTGTGTGTGTGTGTGTGTGTGTGTGTGTGTGTGTGTGTGTGTGTGTGTGTGTTTTCTTGGATTTCTACCCTTCTTGAGACATCAAACAAGGAAAAGTACCTTCCATATGAGGACCGGTGAACAAGTTAAGAAATAAATCATGGTCCCAATATGGAAAACTATTGCCTTTAATAGAGAATAAGTTTCATTTGCACCCCTGGTGGTGAAATCTATCAAAATTAGGGTGGTCCCAAAAAGGAGGGATTTAAAAAAATTGACTCTGTGTCGGCCTTAAAAGTGCTCCCCCTCTGGTCAACATATGAAATAACAAGTGTGTGTAAAAAATTGAAATGCTCCCCCTCTGGCTAACATAGGGAATAACAAGTGTGTGTAAGGAATAGAAATGTGCCTCCTTTGGCCAACATGGATAAAATATATATGTATATATATATATATATATCTTGATTGGATTATCCAGAGAATAGTGCTCGATACCGTGGTAGAGCGCAATATGTAGGTGTGGGAAAAAATCACAAGACTACTTCATCTCTACAGAACTGTTTCATGACGGGTTCCCTCAATCATCAGGAGATTTTAAAATCTCCTGATGATCATCAGGAGATTTTAAAATCTCCTGATGATTGAGGGAACCCGTCATGAAACAGTTCTGTAGAGATGAAGTAGTCTTGTGATTTTTTCCCACACCTACATATATATATGTGTGTATATATATATATATATATATATATATATATATATATATATATATATATATATATATATATATATATATATATATAGACACACTGTAATAACTTGATGTGAATAATGCAGATTAAAAACCAATTACAAACAAAAAAATTAAAAAACATAAAATAACTGAAAGCAGTCTTTTTCTCACATTGTGTCGACTTTTTTCTTATAAAATTGGGAACAATTTCTCACATTCGTTCTGTTTCTTTAAAATTGCAATATTTTCTCGTAAAATTCTTACTTTTTTATGTAAAATTATTACTTTTTAATGCAAAATGGTGACATTCATCATATGAAACTCTGACTTGTATCACAATATTGCCAATTTGTTTGTTGTTCTTGTAAGATCGTCACATTTGTTTGAGGTTTTCAGTAAAATTATCCATCCATCCATTTTCTACCGCTTATTCCCTATCGGGGTGGCGGGGGGCGCTGGCGCCTATCTCAGCTACAATCGGGCGGAAGGCGGGGTACACCCTGGACAAATCGCCACCTCATCGCAGGGCCAACACAGATAGACAGACAACATTCACACTCACATTCACATGACTTTTGTAATAATTCTGCCAAGTAATATTCCGATTATTATTATAACATTGCCCACATTTTTTTTAAATTGTGACTTTTGTCGAGTAAAATTGTGGTTCTTTTCATAAAATTGTCAAAATGTTAAGCGTTTCTTGTAAAACCGCGACCGTTATTGAGCAAAATTCCAACCTTTTTCATAATATTGCGCAAATGTTAATTTTTTTCTAGAAAAATGTTGACTTCCTTTGAGTAAAATTGCGACTTTTATTATAACACTGCTAAAGTTTCTCTTGTGAAATTCTGACCTTTTTCCTGTGAAATTCCAACTCATTTTTCACAACAAGCTTTTTTCACATTTGCATGGTATGTATATATTATTAATGTTGTAAATACAAATCTTCATAGGTGGTCACATTTTTCGAAGGTCTCAAGACCAGTGTGTGTGTGTGTGTGTTCAGATATTTCTCATCTCGTGGGGATGGGTTTGATGACGGGGATACATTGTGGGGACTCCCAATGGTGTTAAGTCATTACACTTGGTGGTGATGTGTTATTGGTTTTACGTTTAGTTAAGTTAGTGTATTCATGTCAGCTAGTGTGTGTGTGTGTGTGTGTGTGTGTGTGTGTGTGTGTGTGTGTGTGTGTGTGTGTGTGTGTGTGTGTGTGTGTGTGTGTGTGTGTGTGTGTGTGTGTGTGTGTGTGTGTGTGTGTGTGTGTGTTCAGGTATTTTTAATCTCGTGGGGATGGATTTGATGACGGGGATACATTGTGGGAACTCTCCATGATGTTAAGTCATTACGTTTGGTGGTGATGTGTAATTGGTGTTACGTTTAGTTTAGTGTATTCTTGTCAGCCTGGGTGTGTGCGTGCGTGCGTGTGTGTGTGTGTGTGTGTGTGTGTGTGTGTGTGTGTGTGTGTGTGTGTGTGTGTGTGTGTGTGTGTGTGTGTGTGTGTGTGTGGCCAAAGTGTGGAGGCCAAAAGCAGCAATTACGCTAATTCAAACAGTGTGAGTGTGGCTTTCTTTGGCTATTTTGTCCTGTTTATATTTGCAGTGTACTCTCTGGACAGATTCACATTGTGCTGCTCACTATTTCCAACACAAAGTTATGATTGAATTAGATTTGGGTTTAAGAGGAGGAAAAGGGTGAAAGACGGAGCAAGTGGTCAGAGGAAGGTGACTCGATGGCCAGCGGAGGCACAGCATGACGAGAAGGGATGCGGTTGTGAATTGGAGAATTGATCTGGAAAAGAGTCAGAAAAATTCACATTACTGTACGAATAGATTCCAATGCAAGAACTGTGTCCAAGATCCTGCCTTTATAAAGAGAATAACACTCACTTTTCAAGTTATTTTTGGCTGCATTAATGCATTTTTGCATTCTTCTGTGCACTTGCATGACAGGGAGAATATGTGCCCCATTTCATGTTATTATACACTCTTGGTTTAATGATGGAACTTGGCTTTAACAACACTTTTTCTAGCATTTAAGTAGTGTACTACTTTATAATAAGGGGCAGTTAATCAGCAGTTATACATTCTTTAAGACATGGGTTGTCAAAGTGTGGTACATTGAGCCTCTCTTCAGAGAACATAATACAGTTAGGCCCGCCCCTTACTCGCTGGAAAACAGATTTTCTGGAGCATATTTTGTGTTTTCTCTGTTTACTTTCTCACCATAGGAACTTAAATCAATTCATTTTGTTTTCAAACATATCTTTCAGAAATGTTTTTCTCAAACTGCTGGTCCCTCTCCAAATCTCATCTTGATAAAAGTTTACCTAAATGTATTTTAAACAGTTTCCTACAGTATGTATAGGCGTATTACAGTTTTGACCTGTATATAAGACCCAGAAATATACTCGGCATCTTGAGATTTTTACATGCAAACTAAGAATGTGTGAGGGGTTTGCCTGCTGTATAATTTTTTAAGTGTAAATATAACTGTTGTTTAACTGTAATATATATATATATATATATATATATATATATATATATATATATATATATATATATATATATATATATATATATATACATGTATATGTATATATTACTTAGGTCGGTAAAAAACACACAGAGGCTATATTATCCCTACAGGTCTAGGAACTCCCCTGAAGAAATGTGTAAAACAGACATGTAGGGGTGAAATAGCCTCCATGTGTTTTTTCCTGACCTAAGGAATATTCCGCTTTCCTCCGGCGGTAATGAGCACTGTTTCACGGATAAACCTCAGTAACCTCGGCTGTATATATACTGTATATATATATATGTGTGTGTATGTGTGGGAAAAATCACAAGACTACTTCATCTCTACAGAACTGCTTCATGAGGGGTTCCCTCAATCATCAGGAGATTTTTCTCAATCATCTCCTGATGATTGAGGGAACCCCTCATGAAACAGTTCTGTAGAGATAAAGAAGTCTTGTGATTTTTCCCACACATACATATTGCGCTCTACCACGGTATCGAGCACTATTCTCTGGATAATCCAATCAAGACATATATATATATATATATATATATATATATATATATATATATATATATATATATATATATATATATATACATATACATATACATATATATATATACATATACATATACATATATATATATACATATATATATATATACATATATATATATATATCTGTATATGTATAAGTATGAATGTATATATACATATATGTACACATATATATGTATATGTATATATATGGATACATAAATATGTGAATATGTATATGTACAGTATATATATATATATATATATATATATATATATATGTATATATATATATATATATATATATATATATATATATATATATATATATATATATATATATATATTAGGGCTGGCCAGTGATTATTTGAAAAAAAAATCAGATTAAAAACTGTGGTTGAGGCCCACAGCGGTCCTGACGTGCATATAGGTGGTATGACCTGGGTATAAGGGCAAAAGACTAATCAAAACATCTAGCTGCTGGCTCTGGTCGAAGTTCTAAGGTAGTTTGAACAACAGTAGTTAGATCGATGGTAGTTGGCAACATGAACATGACCTTGCAGCTCTTGGTTTTCACAGATATTTGGTGTCTTGCAACCGGTGGCTTTCCGTTCATAAAAAGGCATATTGTAAACTTATCAAGCGTGGCCACCGCTGCTGCTCACTGCTTCCCTCACCTCCCAGGCGGTGGAACAAGGGGATGGGACAAATGCAGAGATAGTGTGTACTTTAACTTTATCAGTGGTAAACACAGGTGAACTCAGCCAGAATTGTTTGTTGTCTTCTGTTTCCTGTCAATGTTGCGTTCATGCTAGTGCTGCCATCCTCACGTTCCTGTTTTGCTACAGGATGCCATTTTGAACATGATGTGCGCCGATGATAAGGAAGTTTGTCGCTGTATTGCTACCTAACTACTTCACTTTAATCAAAAGGTCAGTTTGAAAGATAAAAATGACAAGTCTGATATTTTTGTTTAGGTCAGATGTTTCTGGGTGTTGTTGATAAATGCCTTTCGCTTTGCATAGTAGAGTTTTAACTTGCACTTACAGATGTAGCGAAGAACTGTAGTTACTGACAGTGGTTTTCTGAAGTGTTCCTGGGCCAATGGGTTGATATCCTTTACACAGTGATGTCGCTTTTTAATGCAGTACGGCCTGACGGATCCAAGGTCACTGGCATTCAATGTTAGTTTTCAACCTTGCAGTGATGTATCCAGATTCTCTGAACCTTTTGATGATATTACTGACCATAGATGGTGAAATCCCTCAATTCCTTGCAATAGCTTGTTGAGAATTGTTGATAAGGAAGTTTGTAGCTGCAATACTACCTAGTTACCTGACTTTTATCAAAAGTTCAGTTTGAAAGATACAATTACATGTTTGATATTTTTTTTGGGGTCAGATGTTGATTGAGAAATTTGGGCAAAAAAGTGGAAAACAGATAATGAATCAAAAATGTTTTACACCCTTCTAAAACTTGGGGACTTTTATGTCCTCTCTGGCTTTCAAGATAATTAAAATCAAATGTCCCCACAGGGGTTCAGAGTCATCTTATGTTTGGGTCAAAACAATATTTGGCAAGTCAAATATATGTCCACAATACTTTTAAAGCAATGTAATTTGCAGTATTTAATCAATGTTGGGGTGTAAATTAAAAATATTCAAGTATAAAATGGGGAAAAGCGAAAACAAATCATAATAAAACAATAGTTTTGCCACTAGAGGAGACCAAACCAGTCACAACGCATTGTTCAGTATTGTGACTACTGATTGGCCCAGCTTTAGGCAGCATTTAAATATGTGTAAAGGTAACTAAAGGGTGTTCTAAAGCACTGTTTTTCAACTACTGTGAGATACAGTCTGGTGTGCCGCGGAAGATTATCTAATTTCACCTATTTGGGTTAAAAATATTTTTTGCAAACCAGTAATTATAGTCTGCAAATGATGTGTTGTTGTTGAGTGTCTATGTTGTCTGTGGCTCGGCAGAGTAACCATGTAATACTCTTCCATATCAGTAGGTGGCAGCTGGTAGCTAATTGCTCTGTAGATGTCGAAAACAGCGGAAGACAGTATGCAGGTAAAAAGATATGTAATGCTCAAACCAAAAATAAACAAACGTTGAGCGCCCCTAAGAAAAGGCATTGAAGCTTAGGTAAGGCTTTGCAGAAAGAAACTAAAACTGAACTGGCTACAAAGTAAAGAAAAACAGAATGCTGGACGACAGCAAAGACTTACTGTGGAGCAAAGACGGCGTCAACAAAGTACATCCGAACAGGACATGACAATCAAAGCTATCCCCACATAGAAGGATAAAAACAACTGAAAATACCAAATGAAGAGAAAAAGCCACCAAAATGGGAGCGCAAGACAAGAACTAAAACACTACACACAGGAAAACAGCAAAAAACTCAAAATAAGTCATGGTGTGATGTGACAGGTAGGGACAGTACACCTACTTTGAGACAAGAGCTATAATGATGCATGCTTGGTTATGATTTAAAGTCACATCCAACAATCGCGACAACGACTTTTTACTGTCAACCAAGTTTTGTTTTTTTAATGATTTCTGCTGGTGGTGTGCCTGCAGATTTTTTCAACGCAAAAAAATGTGCCTTGGCTCCAAAAATGTTGACAAACACTGCTCTAGAGCGGTGGTTCTCAAATGGGGGTACGCATACCCCTGGGGGTACTTGAAAATATGCCAAGGGGTACGTGAGATTTTTTTTAAATATTCTAAATATTGCAACAATTCAAAAATATGAATGTAAGTTCATTAACTGTGAAAAGAAATGCAACAATGCAATATTCAGTGTTGACAGCTAGATTTTTTTGTAGACATGTTCCGTAAATATTGATGTTAAAGATTTCTTTTTTTTGTGAAGAAATGTTTAGAATTAAGTTCATGAATCCAGATGGATTTCTATTACTATCCCCAAAGAGGGCATTTTAAGTTGATGATTACTTCTATGTGTAGAAATCTTTATTTATAATTGAATCACTTGTTTATTTTTCAAGAAGATTTTAGTTACCGTATTTCCTTGAATTGCCGCCGGGGCGCTAATTAATTTAAAACCTCTTCTCACTCCTGCGCTTACCAAAGGCACGCGGTAAAAGTAAGCATGCGCTCATTATTTTAAAACCTCTTCTCACTCCGGCACTTACCAAATGTATGCATTACAAATTTGAGTGTGATGTAAGCTTGAACCTTAAATCCTACTGAATAGCTCTTAATTTTCTTCCCTTTATGAGATTTCAAATTACCGGTATTGAAACCAGCCTCCTCCATTTTGAAAATGATGACAGGGGAAGTGTCACGAGTTTGACCAGGCGGTAATTCAAGGCAGGCGCGTACGATATGTCCTGCGGCAATTCAAGGAAATACGGTTATTTTTCTATCTTTTTTTCCAAATAGTTCAAGAAAGACCACCACAAATGAGCAATTTCTATACAATTCAATAAATCAGAAATAGATGACATAGTGCTGTATTTTACTTCTTTATCTCTTTTTTTCAACCAAAAATGCTTTGCTCTGATTAGGGCAGGGGTAGGGAACCTATGGCTCGCGAGCCAGATGTGGCTCTTCTGATGACTGCATCTGTCACTCAGATAAATCTTAGCTGCCATTGCTTAACACGATAAGTAATGAATTCCAATTGTAATCACAGTGTTAAAAATAACGTTCAAAATATAAAACATTCTCATGCATTTTTATGTTCAAGAAGTTGCATTAATGGTAAGAAGTTATTTATTTATTATTGGTTAGTGTGGGACTTGCCCTCCTGGGGGTTCTTCAGACCACCAAGCACCGACATGAGAGCCTGTTTCAGGATTACAATATTGTTTTATTTTCAATAAGTCTGTCAGTTGCTTTCCAGCAATTGTATTTTTCTCTTTTGTTCTCGCACGCACTCTGGCTCTAGCCCCAACCCCGTCTCGCCTCCTGGCTGCTGCTTATAACAGAGTGACAGGTGATTAGATAACAAGGCCCAGGTGGGCCATCTGGGCACCTGTTGCTGATTTCGAGGCCGGTCCTGGCAACACCCCGCTTCGCTGCAGGCCCGCAGGTCACACCCCCTGCAAAGTTAGCTTCAGAAAAACAATGTTATTACAAAGAATAAGAGACCTATTATACTCTAGAAAGGTTAGTCTTACTTAAAAATGCACGCTTTTAGTTGTGTTCAGTGTTAAAAACTATTATATGGCTCTTACGTAAATACATTTTAAAATCTTTGACTTCTTGGCTCTCTCAGCCAAAAAGGTTCCCGACCCTTGGATTAGGGGGTACTTGAATTAAAAAAAATGTTCACAGGGGGTACATCACTGAAAAAAGGTTGACACACACTGCTCTAGGGTACCAGGCCGCGGCCCGATTGGTACCGGGCCGCAGAAGAATTTTTTATTTAAAAAAAATTAATAAAAAAAAAATATATATATATTTTTTAAATTAAATCAACATAAAAAACACAATATACACTTACAATTAGTGCAAAAACCACAAAAAACTCCCTTTTTCATGACAAAAACGTCCTTTTTTATGACAATGAAGAAAAAAAAAAAAAAAAGGACCCCCCCCCCGGGCCGCGGGACAAATTATTAAGCACTGACCGGTCCGCGGATACAAAAGGGTTGGGGTCCCCAACCACCAGGCCGCGGACCGGTACCGGGCCGTGGCCCGATTGGTACCGGGTCGCAGAATATTTTTTTAGTCATTTTTATTAAAAAAAAAAAAAAAATTCTTTCTTTTTTTTCTTTTATTAAATCAACATAAAAAAACACAATATACACTTACAATTAGTGCACCAACCACAAAAACCTCCCTTTTTAATGACAAAAACCTCACTTTTTCATGACAAAAAAAAAAAAAAAGGACCCCCCCCCCCTCACACACACACACTCGGGCCGCGGGACAAATTATTATGCGTTGACCGGTCCGCGGATACAAAAAGGTTGGGGACCACTGCTCTAGAGGACTCTGAAATGGTTGAATAACATTTTTAGCGGGTTGTAAAACATATTTTTTTAATTCTCGAGCCGTGAAAATAATTAAATTTTGCAGAGATAAATTTATCGTAGCGATAAACGAGGGGGTGACTAATTGTTATTAGCATTTATGATTATGTGTTTATCAGGGCTGTCAAAATGTACGCATGAATCCGTCATTCTTAAACTGATTACGAATGTTAATCATTTGACAGCACTAGTAAATAAAACATAGTTAACAAGCTTATTCAAAGTAATTTATGTACCTTCTTTTTCAAAATATAGATAATAAACCCGACTTAAGAACTCTAATAAAACTGCTCATAAGTGGGGTATTTTGGCTTTTTTTTTGGAAAAAGTGTGCCTCTCATCAGAACCAGCTGTTCATCAAAGCTTATCATGTGCAATTGTGGCATTTTCTGAGCCTAGAAAGCACCGCAAGCGTCGGCGACACTCCGGGGACGGTCCTGACAGACAGATAGATGCAAAGCGGCGTTTGGCTCGGCACGTAACCTCAAACACGGTGACAGCATCTCCATTGTTAATTAGCCGCTCCGCTTTCACTCCGGCACCCGCCCCCAACGCCATGCCGCCGACTGTCAGAATCCCGCCGCCATTCTCCCGAAATCCCCTCCAGATGTTGTCGCTAACATCCAATAAAGCAGGAATATCCTTCATCCTGTGAGCTTGTAACGTGACACATAAACCGCCTTTGACAACACTTTCAGGCGCTTTGGCTGATTCCCGACTATTTTCTGGCGCGGGTGTCGTGCTCCGTTTCCTCCGGGCCGTGACTTTTGACCCAGTTCTGCGCCCACCAGTCCAATGTAAATGTGATGATCTCAAATATGCAGTTGCTTGTGGCTGTCGGAGGGGAAATCCTGCATTTTCAGCTGAGTTGGACGGCAGAAATCCTCCGTGATGGATGTTTCGCATTAGAGCAATAAAGCGGCCTGGAAGAATCCACATTGGATCAATAGCAGCGGGGCGGCGGGCCAACGCGTGTCGTTAACCGCGTATTCATTTTGGCGGCGAGCCGCATTCTGATCGCAGTGGTTTCTAGAGGAGTGTTTACCAAAACAAAGATGTTGCGTTGTAGCGCTGACGTAGGAAACCCCCGCGGAACATACTCACTGAGGCGACGCCGGGCCACGTCACTCAGGGTGCTCACACCGTTTCCTACACTGCACAAGTTTGACTTTTAAAAACAATGATAGAAACTCCACTCGTACACATGAGTTGGGAAATTGTGTTAGATGTAAATATAAACGGAATACAACGATTTGCAAATCCTTTTCAACTCATATTCAGTTGAATATGTTACAAAAACAACATATTTGATGTTCAAACTGATAAACATTTTTTTTTGGCCAATGATCATTAACTTTAGATTTTGATGCCAGCAACACGTGACAAAAAAGTTGGGAAAGGTTGCAATAAATACGGATAAAGCTGAGGAATGTTCATCAAACACTTATTTGGAACATACCACAGGTGTGCAGGCTAATTGGGAACAGGTGGGTGCCATGTTTGGGTGTAAAAAAAGCTTCCCCAAAAAATGCTCAGTCTTTCACAAGAAAGGATGGGGCGAGGTACACCCCTTTGTCCACAACTGCGTGAGCAAATAGTTAAACAGTTTAAGAACAACGTTTCTCAAAGTGCAATTTCAAGAAATTTAGGGATTTCAACATCTAAGGTCCATGATATCATCAAATCTGGAGAAATCATTACACATAAGCGGCATGGCCGGAAACCAACATTGAATGACCGTGACCTTCGATCACTCAGACGGCACTGTATCAAAAACCGACATCAATCTCTAAAGGTTATCACCACATGGGCTCAGGAACACTTCAGAAAACCACTGTCACTAAATACAGTTTGTCGCTACATCTGCAAGTGCAAGTAAAGCTCTACTCTACAAAGCAAAAGCCATTTATCAACAACATCCAGAAACGTCGCCGGCTTCTCTGGGCTCGAGATCATCTGAAATGGACTGATGCAAAGTGGAAAAGTGTTCTGTGGTCTGACGTGTCCACATTTCAGATTGTTTTTGGAAATATTCGACATCGTGTCATCCGTACGAAAGGGGAAGAGAAGCATCCAGACCAGGGGTCGGGAACCGATTTGCCTGAGAGAACTATTTAAGCCAAATATTTTAAAATGTATTTCCGTGAGAGCCATATAATATATTTTTTTACACTGAATACAACTAAATGTCTGCATTTTTAAGTAAGACCAACATTTATAGAGTATAATATGTCACAAACTCGCATGGCAGCAGTAGTAGCGACCCCAAGATGCAGGAACCAGGAGAGTGAAGCAGTCTTGCATGAACAGTTCTAAACAATAGTCAATCTTCGAGCCCTGAGGAACGCGCAAGACAGGCATAAATAGAAACATGCTGGTTGGCAGCAAGTGTGGAACGGCTGCCAATCAACAGCAGGTGAGGGGAAGAAAAACACAGCGCTCAGCGGGACAAGCAGGAAATGGAAACAAAGTAAGAGCACTGATGGGAAGTAAATACAAAACAAAGAAGCACAAACAGAAATGAAATGACAGATCTTCACATAATAAGTCTCTTATTCTTTTTAATAACATTCTTAATCGGAAGCTCGCGATGATAAATAAAATACTTCTTACCATTAATGCGACTTTGTGAACAGGTGCGGTAAAAACAGATGGATGGATTAAAATGTATGAGAATGTTTTTTATTTTGAACGTATTTTTTAACACTAATTACCAGCGGAATTATTCATTACTTATCATATTAAGCAATGTCTGAGAGCCAGATGCAGTCATCAAAAGAGCCACATCTGGCTCGAGAGCCATAGGTTCCCCACCCTTGATCCAGACTGTTATCGACGCAAAGTTCAAAAGCCGGCATCTGTGATGGTATGGGGGTGTATTAATGCCCAAGGCATGGGTAACTTACACATCTGTGAAGGCACCATTAATGCTGAAAGGTACATACAAGTTTTGGAACAACATATGCTGCCATCTAAGCACCGTCTTTTTCATGGACGCCCCTGCTTATTTCAGCAAGACAATACCAAGCCACAATCTGCACATGTTACAACAGCGTGGCTTCGTAAAAAAAGACTGCGGGTACTTTCCTGGCCCGCCTGCAGTCCAGACATGTCTCCCATCGAAAATGTGTGGCTCATTATGAAGCGTAAAATACGACAGCGGAGACCCCGGACTGTTGAACGACTGAAGCTCCACATAAAACAAGAATGGGAAAGAATTCCACTTTCAAGCTTCAACAATTAGTTTTTCTCAGTTCCCAAACGTTTATTGAGTGTTCTTATAAGAAAAGGTGATGTAACACAGTGGTGAACATGCCCTTTCCCAACTACTTTGGCACGTGTTGCAGCCATGGAATTCTAAGTTAATTATTATTTAAAAAAAATTAAAAAAAAGTTTATAAGTTTGAACATCAAATATGTTGTCTTTGTAGCATATTCAACTGAATATGGGTTGAAAAGGATTTGCAAATCATTGTATTCCATTTATATTTACATCTAACACAATTTCCCAACTCGTATGGAAACGGGGTTTGTAGACAAAACCCATTTTGACAGAAAACCCATAAGGTGCAACCTGGACTCCTAAAATCTGGCCGCGGATCGAATGTCACTGATATCTCCCTCCAAATATAAGACATGTGTCCGAATTTTCCTCCGCAGTCGACGCTTAATCGCATTTACTGAACACACACATCTTCGGGGTGGCGGAGGTGAGGACCACGCTCGTGTTGGACGTCTCCCTCCTGAGGGGTGTCACGTTTGCTCGGCCCTCACAAGTGCATCCACGGTGTTTCTTTTACGGCTCACTAAGTTTATTGTCGCCCACTGGGATATGTTGGATTGTTTGGGTGGAGGTCACGCTTTTATTTGGAGCACGTTTAAAACCAGACCTGGGCAAATTAAGGCCCGGGGGCCACATGCGGCCCCGTTAAGCTTTTCAGTCTGGCCCGCCAGATAATTCCCAAATAATTTTTTTTAGATCTTTAGGATGGAAAGTGTAGCTGCCATTATGATGTACATTGATGTTTTCTAATGACCGTAAGTCTTCAACTATACAAAGTATTTCAATGGTTGGAATCTGCACTTATTGATGATATACGAGTTACTATGGTCATCTAATTAGTTACTATGGTAATCTAATTAGTCACTATGGCAATCTATGTCACAGCAGCTCAGTGTGGGCGGGAAGCGTTTCAACAGACGCGGAAGGAGATTTCCACAACAAAGTTCTAAAGCTTAGTGATGTATCAGATATATCAGATTGTAGGTGGGTTTATTTTGTACCCTGCGCGTTCATATTTCACTGTTTGTTGCATTTTTGTTGCGTTTCTCTTGATTTTAAAATGTGTCGATCGAAAGGGGGTGCAACTTTCATATTTTGTCAATATTCAGTGTTTTATCCATCATAGAATTTTTTTTAAATTCCATTACGTTTTTTAAGGCGGTCTGTCATAATGTTTTTAGCATTCAATCAGACATTATTGTGGAGCATAATTGCCAACCATTGAGACCTCCGATTTTGGGAGGTGGGGGGTGGCAGGCGTGGTTGGGTGTGGGGCGGGGTGTGTGGTTTGGGCCGGGGCGTGGTTGGGGGCGTGGTTAAGAGGGGAGGAGTATATTTACAGCTGGATTTCACCAAGTATATATATATATATATATATATATATAAATATATATATATATATATATAAATATATATATATATATATATTTATATATATATATATATATATATATATATATATATATATATATATATATATATATATATATATATACATACAGATACAGTGGGGCGAAAAAGTATTTAGTCAGCCACCGATTGTGCAAGTTCTCCCACTTAAAATGATGACAGAGGTCTATAATTTACATCATAGGTACACTTCAACTGTGAGAGACAGAATGTGGGGAAAAAAATCCAGGAATTCACATTTTAGGAATTTTTAATAATTTATTTGTAATTTATGATGGAAAATAAGTATTTGATCAACCATTCAAAGCTCTCTGATGGAAGGAGGTTTTGGCTCAAAATCTCACGATACATGGCCCCATTCATTCTTTCCTTAACACGGATCAATCGTCCTGTCCCCTTAGCAGAAAAACAGCCCCAAAGCATGATGTGTCCACCCCCATGCTTCACAGTAGGTATGGTGTTCTTGGGATGCAACTCAGTATTCTTCTTCCTCCAAACACGACGAGTTGAGTTCATACCAAAAATTTCTATTTTGGTTTCATCTGACCACATGACATCCTCCCAATCCTCTGCTGTATCATCCATGTATCCATTTTGGTATAAACTCAACTCTTCGTGTTTGGAGGAAGAAGAATACTGAGTTGCATCCCAAGTACAGTTGTACCTATGATGAAAATTACAGACCTTTGTCATCATTTTAAGTGGGAAAACTTGCACAATCAGTGGCTGACTAAATACTTTTTTGCCCCACTGTATATATATATATATATATATATATATATATATATATATATATATATATATATATATATATATATATATATATATATATACCGACCCCCAGGCACATTTTTTTCTATAAATGTGGCCCCGAGTCAAAATAGTTGCCCAGGCCTGTTTAAAACAGAACCTAAAGGGGAACTGCACATTCACAGTCCTTATGTAAGTTGAGAAGACATGTTTTTCTTTTTTTCATGCATTCTTACTAGTAAATAAATGCAAGCAAAAGTCAGCTAACAATGGAGCCTATGGAAGTCACTCTATTACGCTTATAAAGCCATTAAAACACACCCAAGCACCTCCATTAGTGTTTTATATAAATGATGGAAGTATATATGTAATGTAGTAATAGGCACATCCATAATAACTTTTAATATTTACGTATTTTGATAATTTTGATCAAAAATCCATCACAACCAGAGATGTCTGATAATCGCTTTTTTGCCGATATTCGATATTCCGATATTGTCCAACTCTTAATTACCAATTCTGATATCAACAGATACCGATATATACAGTCGTGGAATAACACATTATTATACCTAATTTTGTTGTGATGCCCCGCTGGATGCATTTAACAATGTAACAAGGTTTTCCAAAATAAATCAACTCAAGTTATGGAAAAAGATGCCAACATGGCACTGCCCCATTTATTATTGAGGTCACAAAGTGCATTATTTTTTTCCCTGAGAGAGCATGAGGAGGTTGAGGTGGATGGGGTTGGGGGTAGCGGGGGGTGTATATTGTAGCGTCCCAAAAGAGGTAGTGCTGCAAGGGGTTCTGGGTATTTGTTTTGTTGTGTTTATGTTGTGTTACGGTGCGGATGTTCTCCCAAAATGTGTTTGTCATTCTTGTTTGTTGTGGGTTCACAGTGTGGCGCATATTTGTAGCAGTTTTAAAGTTGTTTATAAAGCCACCCTCGGTGTGACCTGTATGGCTGTTGACCAAGTATGCTTTGCATTCACTTGTGTGTGTGTGAAAAGCCGTAGATATTATGTGATTGGGCCGGCACGCAAAGGCAGCGTCTTTAAGGTTTATTGGCGCTCTGTACTTCTCCCTACGTCCGTGTACCACTCCGTATGAAGGCGTTTTAAAAAGTCATACATTTTACTTTTTTAAACCGATACCGATCATTTCCGATATTACGTTTTAAAGCATTTAGTGGCCGATAATATCGGCAATAGGATATTATCAGACATCTCTAATCACAACGTTCACTTTTTTTTTCTTCATCACTTATTTCTGCTCACTGCAGACTTCATAAGAGCCAACAAACATAATAAAAGAGCACTTACTGTACGATGTCTGCTCTCAATGCAATGCAGATTGTTAGGGAGTTGATATTTTATTTATTTGAATTAGGACAATGCATATTCATCAATATAGAGCAACAATGTAAATATGCCGGAGTTAGCACAATAGCTCATTTACAACCATTGGTTAATACACTAAACATTTAACAGGTCATGATACAAAAGAATACATAAATCACAAGACATTACACATTACAAGCATACCATAAGCACAGACCGCGGACAAAAAAATAAAACAAACCAAAAAAAAAACTAGTGAATAAACACTGTGCGTGCAGGTCTGATTAGTTTTCAACCACAGTTTCAGTGCAGTTTTAAATATATTCCCATTTTGATGAAATATGACTCATAATCCGGCAGCATGGTGGAACAGGGGTTAGTGCATGTGCCTCACAATACAAAGGTCCTGAGTTCAATCCCGGGCTCAGGATCTTACTGTGTGGAGTTTGCATGTTCTCCCCGTGACTGCGTGGGTTCCCTCCGGGTACTGCGGCTTCCTCCCACTTCCAAAGACTTGCACCTGGGGATTGGTTGATTGGCAACACTAAATGGTCCCTAGAGTGTGAATGTGAGTGTATATGTTGTCGGTCTATCTGTGTTGGCCCTGTGATGAGGTGGCGACTTGTCCAGCTGAGATGGGCTCTAGCACCCCCCGCGACCCCAAAAGGGACAAGCGGTAGGAAATGGATGGATGGATGGATGGATGGATATTCCCATTTTGATGAAGAATGACTCATAATCCTCGTGAAAAAAAAAGCATCCTTTAGCGTCTTTCTCGCCATTTCCGGGTTTAAATAAGATGCCAAAATTGACCAACTTGTCAGATTATGTCCTTATTGTTTGAGATAGGCGCCAGCGCCCCCCGTGACCCCAAAAGGGAATAAGCGGTAGAAAATGTATGAATGGATGTTCTATTATCAAGGTGAGAGCAATTATTCATTAACTTTTAAATCGGCATGAGTCTTGTTGTCCTCCGTGTCTTTTATTGTTTTATTCCATCATATTGATCTGTTTTTATAGTTTTATTCTATTTTATTGACGTCTTTTATTATGTGTTTGTTTACTGTTTGCTTGTTTCATTGTAATTTGATTACTTTTCTGGTTTCTTTTATTTATGTGCAGCACACAGGAGACAGTTTTGTTGTTAAGAGTGCTATATAAATAAAGAGGATTGGATTGGATTGGAGCTGGAATAAACTTTCACGAGCTCCGAGGCAAGAAAGCAGCTCGCCAGCAGATAACGCCGATATAGCCACACAAGCTTGTTCGCTCTTTGTGACAATGCGTTAGCGCTAATAATAATATTGTCACCAATATTTGCGTAATATTCAAGTCACAAAATGCAAATTAAGTATTGTTGCCGCTTTTTGGATGGTTATTTCGAGGGCTTTATGGGCAGAATAAAGGACCTCCCACTAGCTCCACTGTAAGCGGACATTTATTTACATTAATTTACAAGTTACAATACACTGAAAAAAGAAGAAAAAACTTTTGTCTTCTTGTCTCTCAATGATTGCAAAATTCCCCCCAAAAACTACAGTTCACCTTTAAGAGTATTATATAAGTATATCATAAATAAGTACAATCACGGCTTTATAAATATTCATCCATGAGTGAGATTGGCCGATACCGATCACATGCATGGTGAGCGATATTAACAATTTAAGATTATCAACACAATATTTAAAGGGCACTTATTATGCAAAACCAACTTTTCTTAGGGTTTGGGTACCTTTTTTTGTGCATTGGGGATCTGCATAAGTCCCGAAAATTTAAAATCTAACCGTAGAGTAAATATTTACAAAGCTATCTTCTCTTCATATTTGGATTTTGTCCCATTTGTGACATTTTTCCAATTGGCATTATCATGAATTGATTTACTTTGACCCCAACTTAAACAAGTTGAAAAACTTATTCGGGTGTTACCATTTAGTGGTCAATTGTACGGAATTTGTACTGAACTGTGCACTACTAATAAAAGTTTCAATCAATCAAAAAAGGCAACGTCAGCAGATATCTCTATATATTATTGAAATTCACCCCAAGAGCCTTTAGCCTCTAGTCTAACATTGTAGTCAATAAGTCCCTTCTTTTTCTCTATTCTCTCATTGTGGGGCAGACTGGCTCATACATGCACGTGCATCCTCCGCCATTGCCATTTGTGATATAAATTAGCGTATAGTTCAAAATAATAATCCATGCAAAATTCTGACCAAAAAAAAAAACCACCATTACATGTTATGTGGACCACAAGGAAGTGTTTTAAATAGAGATGGAGCTTGGAATTTGGGACATGTTCTCCTTGAGATAATCCTAATACCCACTACAACTATGGGAAATACTATAATTTGACTTTCACCAAGTGCATTATTATTTTTTTAACATGCCTCAAAACAACAGCTACAAAAACAATGAAGGCACACAGCTTCAGTCCAGACTAAAATAGATGTCCGTGCCATTGTTGCGCGTATGTACTGCTCTGTACAGCGGCGTTCTAAAAAGTCATAATTTTACTTTTTAAAACCAATACCGATCATTTCCGATATTACAATTTTTGAAGCATTTATCGGCATTTAATGTCCGCAATCCGATATTACCTGACATCTCTACTAATTAGTAATTTTGCCACCCAGTTTTAACTTAAACTTAGCAATATTATTCGTTAGACGAAAATCTAAACCAGGGGTCCCCAAACTTTTTGACTCGGTGGCTACACTGGGTTAGAATATTTTAACGAGGGGCCGGGCTGGATATATATATATATGTACATATGTATATATGTTTATTTTTTTTCATTTTATTTATTTATTTTCTTATTTTTTTATTAACACGCAAATGCATACACAAGTCTCCAAAACGTTAACTACCATGTGGCTACAATAATAAACAAACAAAGGATAATATAAGTAATGGTACTGTTTTTATAGTATATATATATATATATATATATATATATATTATATATATATATATATATATATATATATATATCCAGCCCGGCCCCTCGTTAAAATGTTCTAACCCAGTGTAGCCACCGAGTCTATATAATATATATAAATATATGTATATGTATATATATTTTTATATATATATATATATATATATATATATATATATATATATACACAGATATACATATATATATACATATATGCATATATATACATACATATATACATATATACATATATAAATATATACATATATATATATACATATATATATTTATGTGTATATACTATATATATATATGCATATATACATAAATATATATACATATATACATATATATATATATATACATATATACATATATATACATATATATATATATATATATATATATGCATATATATGTACACATATACATATACATATATATACATATATATTTATGTGTGTATATACTATATATATATATATACATATATACATAAATATATATACATATATATACATATATACATATATATATATATATATATATATATATATATATATATATATATATGTCATTTTGTAAGAAAAAGCTGTTATGTCCAATGATGCGTCGAGAGTCACTGACAGGTCAGCCAATGACAACGCAGGAAGGCGGGCGCTAAAAATAAATAAATCTGTTTTTTTTCCCCCCAGGGGACACTGAAGAGCCCCCCAATGAAGCCAAGTCAGGGCGGAGGAATATGTGTCGACCTAATTTATAAAGTAACTGGGCTCTGGCGTCAAATTGATTGTTTCGCTAAAAACGTAATGATGTTTGATTTACTAAAAACGCGCTAATTGCGCTTTCACTTTGTAACACATGTCTGGCGAGGTACATCATGTTTATCTACAGGCATGCATGTGGAATTAAAATGTGATCTTGGTTGGAACAGGACCAGCCTGGGCCTGAGGGAAAGTTATCGCCATCACATCTTTATGGATATGAATAAGGCGCTTATCTAATGCCATCGAGTCGCCGCCACTCGAGCCGCGAGCCTCGGACGACGCAGGTGAGAGTTCATGCTGACACTTATTATCGACTGATTAAGACATACGATGACCCTTGACCTCGCTCTCCCAAATGGAAAGCACGTGTGGGTAAAAAAAGGAAAAGGCAACACTAATAAAAGTCCGATGAGCTTTCGTACAAGTCGCTGTTTATACTGAGGCCTTAAGTTAGATGAAAAGACCTCTTTGTCTTCGCCTTGTTTTCTCTGTCAGCTCTCATTATTTACTTTTGCTTTCAAGTCTCTTCTTAGCATTTTCGACAGGCAAAGTGCAGAAACACTCGCAAAAATGCGCAAAATATCCACTTTATTCAACATTTTAAGGAAACGGTGCCGTGACTTTGGAGCTTGGATCCCAGACTAGTCTTCTATATTTGCACTTAAACACATCACGCTCTGAAACACATTTATGGGACAGGGGTGTTCTTCCCCCATCACCCCATCCCCACCACCACCACCACCGCAGGAGCAGGATTAGCCGGGGAAGGAAGCAGCCGGTGGTTTTTCGCCCTGAACCAACATGGTGGAAAGTGAGGGTGTTGTGGTTAGAGGGGGTGGTGGTAGTCGGCGCGGCCTTAAACTCTGGTGACCCAGGTTTCATTCCCCCGCACATACCAAGGCGTAATCCGCTGTGTTTCCGTATGTGAGGGGAACGCTGGGATTTTTTTTTTTAAGAGAAAAAATTCAGCAGAGAAACATTTTTAATATATTAGTCCACGACAGTGGTTCTCAAACTTTTTCGCCAAGTATCACCCCAGAAAACACCAGGCCCTCCAAGTACCACCATAATGACCAACATTAACATACAGTAGCGTAGTAGGCATACATATGCATTAAAAACAAAGCATGCCGGATTTTCCGGACTATAAAGCGCACTTAAAATCCTTTTTCTTCCTCAAAACTCGACAGTGCACCTAATGTGAGAAAACACCAGGATCTCCAAGTACCACCATAATGACCAACATTAACATACAGTAGCGTAGTAGGCATACATATGCATTAAAAACAAATCATACCGTATTTTTCGGACTATTAAGCGCACTTAAAATCCTTTTTTTTCCTCAAAACTCGACAGTGCACCTAATGTGCAAAAACACCAGGCTCTCCAAGTACCACCATAATGACCAACATTAACATACAGTAGCGTAGTAGGCATACATATGCATTAAAATATACATATTAGTGCTGTCAACGTTTAACAGCGACACATATTGTCGCTGTGAAATGTTTCCATTTCACAATTTGTTTTCTAAAGTGTTCCTGAGCCCGTGTGGTGATATCCTTTACACACTGATGTCGCTTTTTGATGCAGTACCGCTTAAGGCATTGGTTCTCAAATGGGGGTACTTGAAGGTATGCCAAGGGGTACGTGAGATTTTTTTTTTAATATTTTAAAAATAGAAACAATTCAGAAATCCTTTATAAATATATTTATTGAATAATACTTCAAGAAAATATGAATGTAAGTTCATAAACTGTGAAAAAAAAATGCAACAATGCAATATTCAGTGTTGACAGCTAGATTTTTTGTGGACATGTCCCATAAATATTGATGTTAAAGATTTTTTTTTTGTGAAGAAATGTTTAGAATTAAGATGGATCTCTATTACAATCCCCAAAGAGGGCACTTTAGTTGACGATTACTTCTATGTGTAGAAATCTTTATTTGTAATTGAATCACTTGTTTATTTTTCAACAAGTTTTTAGTTATTTTTAGATCTTTTTTTCCAAATAGTTCAAGAAAGACCACTACAAATGAGCAATATTTTGCACTGCTACGCAATTTAATAAATCAGAAACTGATGACATAGTGCTATATTTTACTTCTTTATCTCTTTTTTTCCAACCAAAAATTATTTGCTCTGATTAGGGGGTACTTGAATTAAAAAAAATGTTCACAGGGGGTACATCGCTGAAAAAAGGTTGAGAACAACTGGCCTATGGGACCCAAGGTGCGTAATATCATTGCTTATGTGCAATGATTTTTCCAGATTCTCTGGACCTTTTTAAAATATTACGGACCGGGGATGATGAAATACCTAAATTCCTTGCAACAGCTCTGTGGAGGTTGCCCTCCCTTGGGTCCTCCAGACCACCAAGCATTGCCGTGAGAGCCCGGTTCAGGGTTACAAGACAGTTTTATTTTTCGATAATGTCTGCAGGTTGCTTTCCAGGAAGTGTTCTTTTTCCCGTGACAGGCACGCTCTCGCTCTCACGCCACCTCCAACTACTTCTGTCTCCCCCTGCTCCTGCTTTTACAGAGCGACGGGTGATTAGACAACAAAGCCCACCTGGGCCATCTACGCACCTGTCGCCGACTTCGAGGCCGGTTCTGGCACATCCCGTTCCTCTGCAGGCCAATAGGCCACACCCCCCTCCACAAGCTCCTTGAGAGATGTTGTTATTAAACAATTTGCTAATGCATTTATTCACAAAGTGGTGACGCTCGCCCCATCCTTGTTTGTGAATGACTTTTTACATTTCAATGAAGCTGCTTTTATACGCAATCATAGCACCCACCCATTCCCATTTAGCCTGTTCACCTGTGGGATGTTCCAAATAAGTGCTTGATGAGCATTCCTCAACTTTCTCAGTCTTTTTTGCCACTTGTGCCAGCTTTTTTTAAACATGTTGCAGGCAAATTCCAAATGAGGTAATATTTGCAAAAAATAACAGCGTTTCTCAGTTCGAAGGTTAAAGGCCTACTGAAATTAGATTTTCTTATTCAAACGGGGATAGCAGGTCCATTCTATGTGTCATACTTGATCATTTCGCGACATTGCCATATTTTTGCTGAAATGATTTAGTAGAGAACTTCGACGATAAAGTTCGCAACATTTGGTCGCTAATAAAAAAGCCTTGCCTGTACCGGAAGTAGCAGACGTTGTGCACGTGACGTCACGGGTTGTGGAGCTCCTCACATCTTCACATTGTTTACAATCATGGCCACCAGCAGCGAGAGCGATTCGGACTGAGAAAGCGATGATTTCCCCATTAATTTGAGCGAGGATGAAAGATTTGTGGATGAGGAAAGTGAGAGTGAAGGACTAGAAAAATCAATGAATAAATAAAAAGACATGGCAGTGGGAGCGATTCAGATGTTATTAGACACATTTACTAGGATAATTCTGGAAAATCCCTTATCTGCTCATTGTGTTACTAGTGTTTTAGTGAGATTATATAGTCGTACCTGAAAGTCGGAAGGGTGCGGGCACGGGTGTGGTGACCGCCAGTGTCTCTAAGGGAAGCCATGTTTCTTAACGAGGCGAAGCGAAGGCAGCCAGTCGGGCCGGGCTGAGCTTTTTTTCTCCCCTCCTCCACGGTGGAAGCATCCCACTTTTGGGGGCGGTCGGTCGGAGGAGGCAAGAGAGTCCGCAGCTGCCTCTTTGACAGGTGCACGAGGAATGACGCAAGCTCCGCTCGTGTGTACGGTAAGAGCCGACTTATTACCACCATTTTCTCACCGAAACCTGACATGTGGTAGAGAACCGTGTTCGCTTGACCGCTCTGTTCCATAGTAAAGCTTCACCTTCGGGAATGTAAACAAGGAAACACCGGCTGTGTTTGTGTTACTAAAGGCAGCCGCAATGCACCGCTTCCCACCTACACCTTTCTTCTTTGACGTCTCTATTAATAATTTAACAAATTGCAAAAGATTCAGCAACACAGACGTCCAGAATACTGTGTAATTATGCAATTAAAGCAGACGACTTGTATCTGGGATCAGGATGGAACAAAATGTCAGCTCCAATCCGTGACGTCACGCGCGCACGTCATCATACCGCAATGTTTTCAACAGGATACTTCGCGCGAATTTTAAAATTGGAATTTAGTAAACTAAAAAGGCCGTATTGGCATGTGTTGCAATGTTAATATTTCATCATTGATATATAAACTGTCAGACTGCGTGGTCGGTAGTAGTGGGTTTCAGTAGGCCTTTAAGTATCTTGTCTTTGCAGTCTATTCGAATGAATATAGGTTGAAAAGGATTTGCAAATTATTGTATTCTGTTTTTATTTAGGATTGACACAACGTGCCAACTTCACTGGTTTTGGGTTTTTGTACATTGGTGTTCAGTGGACAAAATGTATCATTTTCCACCCGTGCTTTAAGGCATTGTTTATGCTGGTCAACAATATGTCAAATTGACTTCATTTCACATTAGTTTTTCCCATGTTTGTATTTTACAATATGACTGTCTTGTCATTGCACTTCACTAACATCATTGTGAGGCAACAACATTCAGAAAATATGAACTTCAAGTCAACTTGTTGTGTGTTTTTAAAGCCGGTGAGGTTAACCCACCGGTGAAGTGCACCTACTACATTACAGCAGCTGTCACACGGTGTAGATAATGAGCGTCCCCAGACGTCGTTTGCTGAGGCAAATTGCTATCATTAAAAATACAACGACTTTCTAAAATTTTCTATGCACGCGGCCGTCCAGCCGGTTAAACCGGACTTAATTAAGCGTGCATGATCACAACCGTAGCCTGAGATCATCACTCATTTCACATGACGGCACTTCTGAAGTCGCCGACGGCTCTCGGTATGATGCAGAGATAAAGATCCGCCTCCTGCGAGAAGATTAATGTCAGTCAGACGGCGGTTGTGTTGACGCAACGAGGATTCATGGCGACGTTTGTCAAAGCGGTTGTCCAATTAGGTTGTGACGTTGATCTACGCCTTTCAAAATTCCTCAACTGCAATAATTTTCGAGGCAATCGGCTCCATCTGAAGCACACTGCAATGTATTTTGACTGGCAGAGTGACACCTTTGCACATACTTATGTCCCCCTGGAGGACATTTGAGAAATGCTATGAATCTTTGTTGGGCGCCAAACGCAAATATCACTTGGGCCATGTCTACACCAAGTCGGTTAACCCTTTAAAAGAATAATTATTTAGCTTAAGCCCCGTTTCAGCCACACTAAACTATCGTTTAAAGGCCTACTGAAATGAGATTTTCTTGGATAGCAGGTCCATTCTATGTGTCATACTTGATCATTTCGCAATAATGCCATATTTTTGCTGAAGGATTTAGTAGAGAACATCAACGATAAAGTTCGCAACTTGTGGACGCTAATAAAAAATCTTTGCCTGTACCGGAAGTAGCAGACGATGTGCGTGTGACGTCACGGGTTGTGGAGCTCCTCACATCTGAACATTGTTTATAATCATGGCCACCATCAGCGAGAGCGATTCGGACCGAGAAAGTAACGATTTCCCCATTAATTTGAGCGAGGATGAAAGATTTGTGGATGAGGAATGTGAGAGTGAAGGACTAGAAAAAATAATGATAATAATAATAAATAAAAAAAACTGGGCAGTTGTTATTAGACACATTTACTAGGATAATTCTGGAAAATCCCTTATCTGCTTATTGCGTTACTAGTGTTTTATTGAGATTATATGGTCATACCTGTACAACCTGAAGGTCGGCCCCGCACCTTTCTTCAGCACCAGTCGACGGGTGGTGGCGATGCCAATCTCTGCCCTTCGCAAGGGACCCTCTTCGAAACATGATCTTTTGAAATGATCGCTTCATAATACACTGTACTTTGTGTGTGTTGTCCAATCCAACCGTGTTCGCTTGACCGCTTTGTTCCATAGTAAAGCTTCACCGTCATCTTTTGGGAATGTAAACAATGAAACACCGGCTGTGTTTGAGTTGCTAAAACCTACACCTACAGCTTTCTTCTTTGACGTCTCTATTATTCATTGAACAAAATTGCAAACGATTTAGCAACACAGATGTCCATAATACTGTGGAATTATGCGATGAAAAGAGACGACTTATAGCTGTGAACGGTGCTGGGACAAAATGTCCTCTACAATGCGCACGCGTCATCATACCGCGACATTTTAGCATGATACTACCGCGCGAAATTTAAAATTGCAATTTAGTAAACTAAAAAGGCCATATTGGCATGTGTTGCAATGTTAATATTTCATCATTGATATATAAACTATCAGACTGCGTGGTCGGTAGTAGTGGGTTTCAGTAGGCCTTTAAAGTCCCCCTCCTCGGACAATTTTTTATACAGGTAAGTGCGCCGCGTATTTCTTGAATCTCCGGCAATTAGCTTTGTATGGACTCATTACAAATTGAGTTCGGAGAGGAAGTGACGCCAGAAAGACCGCGCCCTACACAGGAAGTGACGTCAGAAAGAACGCGCCACAGCCAGCTTCATAATAAAGCGGTTTCGTTACTCGGAGCGAACCACTGGAAATATGGAAGTGAGTCATCCAGACATGCAGTGTTTCTCATTCTTCTACTTGTACAGACGCTTGTGGAAATCACACATGAATACCTTAAGAGAAAGCGATTGCAGCTATTTGGGATACAACACTCCTCAGAAGGTAAGAGATCTTTCGATTGTGCTTTTTTTGTGCTGTAAAACAAAAATCTTGTGTGACTATTCCATTTATTGAGTTATTATTGTATTGTTTTGTATTATTATTGTGTAATTAATGTGTTATTAATCACAATTAGACCCTAAATATGTCAGACTGTCCTTAAACCAGTCTCAAGTGATTGTGCTTTTTTTTTTGCTGTAAAAAAATATTGTGTGACTATTCCATTTATTGATTTATTGTTGCATTGTTTTACATTATCATTGTGTAATAAATGTGTCATTAAACATAGTTTGACCCTAAATATGTCAGACTGTCCTTAAACCAGTTTCAATCGATTGTGCTTTTTTTGAGCTGTAAATAATATTGTGTGACTATTCCATTTATGGAGTTACTATTGTATTGTTTTATATTATTATTTTGTAATTAGTTTGTTATTAATCATAATTAGACCCTAAATATGTCAAATTATCCCTAAAACCAGTCTCAATCAATTGTGCTTTTTTGTGCTGTATAACAATATTGTGTGACTATTCCATTTATTGAGTTATTATTATTTTATATTATTCATGTGCGATTAATGTGTAATAAACAAAATTAGACCCTAAATATGTCAGACTGTCCTTAAACCAGTCTCAATCGAGTGTGCTTTTTTTGTGCTGTTAGAAAAATGTGTGACTATTCCATTTATTGAGTTATTATTGTTTTATCTTATTCATGTGTAATTAATGTGTTATTAAACATAATTAGACCCTAAATATGTCAGACTGTCCTTAAACCAATCTCAATCGAGTGTGATTTTTTTGTGCTGTTAGAAAAATGTGTGTGACTATTCCACTTATTGAGTTATTAATGTTTTATTGTTATATTATCAACTTGTAATTAATGTGTTATTAATCATAATTAAAACCCTAAATATGTCAGACTGTCCTTTAACCAATCTCAATCGATTGTGCTTTGTTGTGCTCTAAAACATGTGTGACTATTCCCTTTATTGAGTTATTAACATTTTAGTGTTTTATGTAATTAATGTGTTATTAAACATAATTAGACCCTAAATATGTCAGACTGTCCTTAAACCAGTCTCAAGTAATTGTGCTTTTTTGTGCTGTAAAAAAATATTGTGTGACTATTACATTTATTGAGATATCAAAGTTTTTGTTTCTATTATTAACGTGTAATTAATGTGTTAATAATCATAATTAGACCCTAAATATGTCAGACAGTCCTTGAACCAGTCTCAATCGATTGTGCTTTTTTTGTGCTGTAAAAATAGTGTGGGACTATTCCATTTATTGATTTAATATTGCATTGTTTTACATTATTATTGTGTAATTAATGTGTTATTAAACATAATTTGACCCTAAATATGTCAGACTGTCCTTAAACCAATCTCAATGGAGTGTGCTTTTTTTGTGCCGTTAAAATATGTGTTCGACTATCCCATTTATTGACTTCTAATGTTTTATTGTTATATTATCAACATGTAATTAATGTGTTATTAATCATAATTAGACCCCAAAATGTGTCAGACTGTCCTTAAACCAGTCTCAAATTATTGTGCTTTTATGTGCTGTAAAAATATTGTGTGACCATTCCATTTATTGAGATATCAAAGTTTTTGTTTGTATGATTAATGTGTAATTAATGTGTTATTAAACATATTTAGACCCTAAATATGTCAGACTGTCCTTGAACCAGTCTCAATCGATTGTGTTTTTTGTGCTGTAAAAAATGGTGTGTGACTATTCCATTTATTGAGTTATTATTGTTTTATATTATTCATGTGTGATTAATGTGTTATTAAACATAATTAGACCCCAAATAAGTCAGACTGTCCTTAAAACGATCTCAATAGAGTGTGCTTTTTCGTGCTGTTAAAAAAATGTGTGTGACTATCCCATTCATTGTGTTATTAATGTTTTATTGTTATATTATCAACAAGTAAGTAATGTGTCATAATCATAAATAGACCCCTAAATATGTCAGACTGTCCTTAAACCAGTCCCAATCGATTGTGCTTTTTTGTGCAGTCAAAAAATGGTGTGTGGCTATTCCTTTTTTTTTTTATTACCGTTTTTGTTGTTTTATGTTATTAACGTGTATTTAATATGTTATTATTCATAATTAGAGCCTAAATATGTCAGACTGTGCTCAAACTTGTCCCAATCACGTGTGCTTGTTTGTGCTGAACATTTGTTTGGTGTAACATTTACAGTTTTTAAGTTATTAAGGTTTTGTGATTCCACCTTGTCCAAATCTCCCCAAAATCATTTGTGCTGGTTTGTGCTGCAAAAAAATGTTTTTATGGCATCACGTTTTTGAAGTTATTTAACTTCTTATGGTGTTATTGTGTGATATAACATTATTACGTTATCAATTATAGCTATGCCACCCCGCTCTCCAGCCCCCCACCCAACTATGTCAAAATCTACCCACACTTGTCCCATTTTTTTTGTGCTGAAAAAAATAACTTGTATAGTTTTTAAATAATTAACACCAATATTCATAACCAGCTTCATAAAACGTGAATAGCTTAAAAACTATGATAGTTAGACCCAAATGTTTGCAGCACAAACAAGCACACACAAAGTACAAACAAACGGAACAAGTTTGGGGAGATTTGGACGTCGTTGGGGCGTAGTTATGAATAATTACACCATAAAACGTTAAAAACTGTAATGCACAAACAAATATTTTTGCAGCACTATTGTTGGGACAAGTTTGGGGAGATGTATAGAAGGTGGAGGGGCCAACTTCACACAAGCCCATAGGGCCTGTGATGCAGCCATTATGACACATGGATACACAACATGCATTGTGAGTGATACTGTGTTTCAACTGCATGCATATTCTATCCAGGAACGGAAGGTGCCTGCAGTGTTTGCATGCAAGTCTAATTCGAAGCACTGCCTTTCGTTTGCTATTCTACTAAACCAAAATAAAAACTACGGGCACTTCCATGAAGTGTTGCCGGGGGATATTTAAACTGCATCAGCCTTGATGTGAAGCCTTGATGTCCCTGTTTTGTTTGCACAGCGGCACAAGTCCACGAGAAATTGTAAATCCAGTAGATGTACTTTAGCACACGATGATTTATTTATTATCAGCTAAAAAAAAAAAAAATCATCAATGATCTCCTGACAGTGAATGCAACATGCTGATACATTTACACCGTTTTTGAATAATACAGAATACTTTTTTTTTTATCTTATAAATAGTAAGGATGCATCACGTCAGTAGATAAGAGATGGTAAAAATAAATGGAAAAAATAAACTATGCATTGCCATCATGATTATTAAAATGAATAAAATTAAAGTTAAAGTACCAATGATTGTCACACACACACTAGGTGTGGTGAAATGTGTCCTCTGCATTTGACCCATCCCCTTGTTCACCCTGGGGGAAGTGAGGGGAGCAGTGGGCAGCAGCGGTGCCACGCCCGGGAATCATTTATGGTGATTTAACCCCCAATTCCAACCCTTGATGCTGGGTCCCATTTTTTTATAGTCTTTGGTGTGACTCCGCCGGGGTTTGAACTCACAACCAACTGATCTCAGGGAGGACACTCTAACCACTAAGCCACTGAGTAGGCCTAGTGGTCAAGTATAGGATACATCATTCCCTTGCACATAACATCTCCAGCAATACAATTGTATTCCACTCCAGCAGCACAATATTTATTATTAGATAAATATGTAAAATTGAAAAAAAAATCTATCTATCTGTCTGTCTGTCTGTCTGTCTGTCTGTCCGTCGGTCCATCCATCCACCCATCTATCTATCTATCTATCTATCTATCTATCTATCTATCTATCTATCTATCTATCTATCTATCTATCTATCTATCTATCTATCTATCTATCTATCTATCTATATATCTATCTATCTATCTATCTATCTATCTATCTATCTATCTATCTATCTATCCATCTATCTATCTATCTATCTATCTATCTATCTATCTATCTATCCATCCATCCATCCATCCATCCATCCATCCATCCATCCATCTATCTATCTATCTATCCATCTATCTATCTATCTATCTATCTATTTGACCAAAATGTTACAAACATCTCTCCAGCGTAAACCAGGGGTCGGAAACCCAAAATGTTGAAAGAGCCATATTGGACCAAAACAAAAATAAAAAAAATCGGCCCCAAAAAATTCAAAGTGAAGTGAAGTGAAGTGAATTATATTTATATAGCGCTTTTTCTCTAGTGACTCAAAGCGCTTTACATAGTGAAACCCGATATCTAAGTTACACTCAAACCAGTGTGGGTGGCACTGGGAGCAGGTGGGTAAAGTGTCTTGCCCAAGGACACAACGGCAGTGACTAGGATGGCGGAAGCGGGGATCGAACCTGCAACCCTCAAGTTGCTGGCACGGCCACTCTACCAACCGAGCTGAACCGCCCCAAAGCCTTATATACGTCTTATAATGAAGAAAACACATGATTTAAGTGTCTATATTAGCTATAATAGATTCCTGTCAGCTGGGGATAGGTTGATTGGCAACACCAAATTGGCCCTAGTGTGTGAGTGTGAATGTTGTCTGTCTATCTGTGTTGGCCCTGCGATGAGATAGCGACTTGTCCAGGGTGTACCCCGCCTTCCGCCCGATTGTAGCTGAGATAGGCGCCAGCGCCCCCCGCGACCCTGAAAGGAAATAAGCGGTAGAAAATGGATGGAAAATGGATAGATTCCTGTCAAAGGCTGGAGCAAATCTCTGTTGACAGAAATCTTGTATTTCATTTTTTACCCTACACATTTTTGCAACATTGCAAAACATTAGTAAAATGGAGTCTTCTCAGAGGGTGAGATAACTTGCAGCCATGGATTGACCAAATATGCCTCATTAGCAATCCATCAAATCAATGAAATCAACAAAGCTCACTTTTGTGCATTCACGCACAGCATAAAACGTTTGGTGGACAAAAGGAGACAAAGAAGGAGTGGCATAAAACTTAAAAAAAAACTTTTCTGTGGCAGCGTCGGAAAAAGTTACAAACCACGATGAGTTCAAGGATCGCTGACATTAGTAGGATAAAACGGTGCTTTCCAAATACTCTCATCAGTGAAGCATGTGTAACATAAACTGTGGGATTTCTAACAATTAGGAAGGTGTTTGTCATGTTTGTTCTCCTACAGAAATATATTAAAACAAAAAATGTATTTTTTCTTCATCTTTTTCCATTTTCACACATCACTGAAAGAGGTCCAGAGAGCCACTAAGGAGGCGCTAAATCAGGGGTGTCCAAACTTTTTAAACTGAGGGCCGCATACTGAAAAATCAAAGCAAGCGGGGGCCATTTATTTAAAAAAATAATACAATATATGCATAAAAAATATACATTTAGGCCTCCACTTAGGCTTGATCCCGGGGACCCCAAAGGATTTTGGTAAAAATAAAATGTTAAAGGGAATAAGCGGTAGAAAAAGGATGGATGGATTTTTAAAAATGTGCCGTGGGGCTTTTAAAAAATTACCTGCAGACCGCAAATGGCCCCCGGGTCGCACTTTGGACACCCCTGCGCTAAAGAGCCGCATGCGGCTCTAGAGCCGCAGGTTGCTGACCCCTGGCCTAAAAAAAACATGATGCTTTCATCCACTCATTGGAATACCGGTACCAAATGCCCAGTGGCATACATTATGCTTGTGTACCTCCACTGTCAACCCAGCATTTGAACTCGAAGTGTGCAGAACTGTCTATCTGTGTTGGCCTTGCGATGAGGTGGCGACTTGTCCAGGGTGTACCCCGCCTTCCGCCCGATTGTAGCTGAGATAGGCGCCAGCGCCCCCCGCAACCCCTAAAAGGGAATAAGCGGTAGAAAATGGATGGGTGTGCAGAAGCTTCTGCATGGATATAACCCCAATTCTTCAGAGTTTCCCTGTTCATTTTAGAATTGATTTTAAAACATTGCTGTTTGTTTTTAAATCTTTACATCAGGGGTGTCAAACTCAAATACAGAGTGGGCCAAAATTTTAAACGGAACAAAGCCGTGGGCCAAGGTTAAACAAATTAACCTTTTAATAGGGACCCAAACAAGTTTTGCATTGAATATTGAACAAGCAATGCTTATATAACTTTAGTGACATGCAAAATCCAGTTTCAAATAATAATAATAATAATTAAAAGAATATCAATGGCATATCAAATGAAATTAAATAAAAATGATATGTCTTTTTTTCTATTTGCAATCTTCTGAGGTAAATATAAATTTTTTTCCACTGGCTAATAATACATTTGAAAATAAAATAACAATAATGAATGAACCAAACATTCAAGCCTTGAAGTAGCAAGAGAAAATGCATGAAGAAAACGTTAATTATTGGTCAGTTTGCTGGAAGTTTCCCGGAAGAGTTAGTGCTGCAAGGGATTCTGGGTATTTGTTCTGTTGTGTTACGGTGCGGATGTTCACCCGAAATGTGTTTGTCATTCTTGTTTGGTGTGGGTTCACAGTGTGGCACATATTTGTAACTGTGCTAAAGTTGTTTATACGGAGACCCTCAGTGTGACCTGTATGGCTGTTGACCAAGTATGCCTTGCATTCACTTGTGCGTGTGTGTGTGTGTGTGTGTGTGTGCGTGTGTGTGTGTGTGTGTGTGTGTGTGTGTGTGTGTGTGTGTGTGTGTGTGCGTGCGTGCGCGTGTGTGTGTAAAAGCCACAAATATTATGTGACACGCTGTTAGTACGGAGGAAAAGTGGACGTGACGACAGGACACTAATGGGAGTGCCTTAAATGCACGCCCCCAATATAGTTGTCCAGGTGGAAATCGGTAGAAATTCGGGAGAATGGTTGGCCCGGGAGATTTTCGGGAGGGGCACTGAACTTCGGGAGTCTACCGGGAAAATTAGGAGGGTTGGCAAGTATGAGTATTAGCGGTGAATGCGGTGTTACAGCGACACCGACGCTGTATAACACCGGCAGGCCAGCTCTAATGCTAAATTGATATTGCCTCAAGGGCCAAAATAAATTACACGGCGGGCCAGATTTGGCCCGCGGGCCAGAGTTTGACACCCATGCTTTACATGGACTGGCACCTCACTATATCTCAGATCTCATCCAAATTTACACTCCTGCGCGCGCTCTGAGGTCCAAGAGCCAGCTCCAGCTCGTGGTGCCCAAGACCAGACTTAAAACCAGAGGAGACGGGGCCTTCTCTGTGGTCGGCCCTAATCTCTGGAACTCTGCCCCTCCATGTTCAAACTGCTTCCACGGTGGAGTGTTTTAAGTCTCGTCTTACCCACTTTTATTCTTTGGCTTTTAACACTTTTGTGTGGTCCTCTGTCCTCTGTGGTCCTCTGTGTTTTTATACTTTTTGATTTCTATTGTACTGTTTTAATTGATTTTACCCTTTAAAATTGTTTTTAATCATATTTATTTTTATATTGGTTTTATATTTATTTATTTTTTGTCCCGGCAAGAAATCTGCGTTCAAAAGACTCCGGCTTATTAGTGATTCCTAAAGCCCAAAAAAAGTCTGCGGGCTATAGAGTGTTTTCCGTTCGGGCTCCAGTACTCTGGAATGCCCTCCCGGTAACAGTTCGAGATGCTACCTCAGTAGAAGCATTTAAGTCTCACTTTAAAACTCATTTGTATACTCTAGCCTTTAAATAGACCCCCTTTTTAGACCAGTTGATCTGCCGCTTCTTTTCCTTTTTCTCCTATGTCCCCCCCTCCTTTGTGGAGGGGGTCCGGTCTGATGACCATGGATTAAGTACTGGCTGTCCAGAGTCGAGACCCAGGATGGACCGCTCGCCTGTGTATCCGTTGGGGACATCTCTACGCTGCTGATCCGCCTCCGCTTGGGATGGTTTCCTGTGGACGGGACTGTCGCTGCTGTCTTGGATCCGCTTTGAACTGAACTCTCGCGGCTGTGTTGGAGCCACTATGGATTGAACTTTCACAATATCATGTTAGACCCGCTCGACATCCATTGTTTTCGGTCCCCTAGAGGGGGGGGTTGCCCACATTTGAGGTCCTCTCCAAGGTTTCTCATAGTCAGCAATGTCACTGGCGTCCCACTGGGTGTGAATTCTCCCTGCCCACTGGGTGTGAGTTTTCCTTGCCCTTATGTGGGTTCTTCCGAGGATGTCGTAGTCGTAATGGTTTGTGCAGTCCTTTGAGACATTTGTGATTTAGGGCTATATAAATAAACATTGATTGATTGATTGATTGTTTTTATTCAGTCATTGGCGGAGCATAATATTGTTTTTTTAATATTGTTTTTAACATGGCTGTGCAGCACTTTGGAAATGTTCTTGTTTTTTAAATGTGCTTTATAGATAAAGTGGATTGGATTGGATTGGAACGGGATGCTTTACTTCTGCCCAGCTTGGCGGCATGTCCAAGCATCCCGTGTTATTCAAGCGACAGTAAGCCTCAGAGGCTCTGTGATGAAACGCAGGCCGCGAAAGGAGCACATGCTAAGGCAAGTGGATCCCCGCCCCACCCTTCCTCATGCACGGATCTCCTGCGCCCCGCGTTCCAGCTCCGCATTCCGAGGGCAAAGCCGCATGTTCTCCGTTTCTTGGCTGCAACCCTTTTGTTTGTCCCCGTGCTCGCCCCATATGCTGTTTGCTATCTAGGAGGAAGCGCGGACAAGGCGCCTCCTCCAGAGCGAGCATCTGCTTCTCCTTTCCCTCCTCGTCTTCAACGGGCGGCGTGACGTCCGACGGAAACACGAGTCAGGATCGCCACGTAGCCCGACTCTATGTGCGTGTGCCATCGCTTGGTCATACTACTGCGACTTCCATCGTCTCTGCGGATTACTCCAGGTTTATTTTCAGCATTCACAAAGGCCCTAGTGCAGGGGTCACCAACCTTTTTGAAACCAAGAGCTACTTCTTGGGTACTGATTAATGCGAAGGGCTACCAGTTCGATACACTCTTAAATAAATTGCCAGAAATAGCCAATTTTGCCCAATTTACCTTTAATAAATAAATGTATGTGTATGTATATATATATATATATATATATATATATATATATATATATATATATATATATATATGTCTTGATTGGATTATCCGGAGAATAGTGCTCGATACCGTGGTAGAGCGCAATATGTAGGTGTGGGAAAAAATCACAAGACTACTTCATCTCTACAGATCTGTTTCATGAGGGGTTCCCTCAATCATCAGGAGATTCATCTATGAAGTAGTCTTGTGATTTTTTCCCACACCTACATATATATGTATATATATATATATATACATATATATATATATATATATATATATATATATATATATATATATATATATAAATGAGTATTTCTGTCTGTCATTCCTTCGTACATTTTTTTTCCTAGCTCGGTTGGTAGAGTGGGCGTGCCAGCAACTTGAGGGTCTCAGGTTCGATTCCCGCTTCCGCCATCCTAGTCACTGCCGTTGTGTCCCTGGGCAAGACACTTTACCCACCTGCTCCCAGTGCCACCCACACTGGTTTAACCATAACTTAGATATTGGGTTTCACTATGTAAAGCGCTTTGAGTCACTAGAGAAAAGCGCTATATAAATATAATTCACTTCACTTCACTCTTACGGAAGGTTTCTTTGTAGGGAATAAATGATGAAAAAAAAACACTTAATTGAAAAGTTTAAATTTTGAAACATAGTTTATCTTCAATTTCGATTCTTTAAAATTCAAAATTCAACTGAAAAAAATGAGGAGAAAAAAACTAACTAATTCGAATCTTTTTGAAAAAAATAAAAAGAAGGATTTATGTAACATCATTAGTAATTTTTCCAGATTAAGATTAATTTTAGAATTTTTGTGACATGTTTTAAATAGGTTAAAATCCACTTTGCACTTTGTTATATTATACAACAAATTGGACCAAGCTATATTTCTAACAAAGACAAATCATTATTTCTTGTAGATTTTCCAGAACATTTTTTTTTTAAAGAAATTCAAAAGACTTTGAAATAAGATTTAAATTTGATTCTATGGATTTTCTAGATTTGCCAGAATATTTTTGTTTTAATTTTAATCATAATAAGTTTGAAGAAATATTTCACAAATATTCTTTGTCGATAAAACAGAAGCTAAAATGAAGAATTAAATTAAAATGTATTTATTATTCTTTACAATAAAAAAAAAATACTTGAACATTGATTTAAATTGTCAGGAAAGAAGAGGAAGGAATTTAAAAGGTAAAAAGGTGTATGTGTTTAAAAATGCTAAAATTATTTTTAAGGTTGTATTTTTTCTCTAAAAATGTCTTTCTGAAAGTTATAAGAAGCAGAGTAAAAAAAAAAAATCTTTATGTATTTAAACAAATGAAGACCAAGTCTTTAAAATATTTTCTTGGATTTTCAAATTCTATTTGAGTTTTGTCTCTCTTAGAATTAAAAATGTCGAGCAAAGCGAGACCAGCCTGCTAGTAAATAAATACAATTTAAAAGATAGAGGCAGCTCACTGGTAAGTGCTGCTATTTGAGCTATTTTTAGAACAGGCCATCGGGCTACTTATCTGGTCCTTACGGGCTACCTGGTGCCCGCGAGCACCGCGTTGGTGACCACTGCCCTAGTGTGAATGTGAGTGTGAATGTTGTCTGTCTATCTGTGTTGGCCCTACAATGAGGTGGCGACTTGTCCAGGGTGTATCCCGCCTTCCGCCCGAATACAACTGAGATAAATGGTAAATGGTAAATGGGTTGTACTTGTATAGTGCTTTTCTACCCCTTTTTAAGAAGCCCAAAGCGCTTTGACAGTAATTTCCACATTCGCCCATTCACACACACATTCACACACTGACGGCGGGAGATGCCATGCAAGGCGCTCACCAGGAACCATCAGGAGCAAGGGTGAAGTGTCTTGCCCAAGGACACAACGGACGTGACTAGGATGGTAGAAGGTGGGGATTGAACCAGTAACCCTCAGATTACTGACACAGTCACTCTACCAACTTCGCCACGCCGTCCCGGGATAGGCTCCAGCGACCCCAAACGGGACAATCGGTAGAAAATGGATGGATGGATGGACAAATGTCGTTATTAGTGTTGTCTCGATACCAATATTTTGGTACTTTTTTGGATACTTTTGGGTACTTTTCTAAATAAAGAGACCACAAAAAATGTCATTATTGGCTTTGTTTTAACAAAAAATCTTACGGTATATTAAACAAATGTTTCTTATTGCATGTGTGTCCATCTATCCATCCATTTTCTTGCACTTATCTGAGGTCGGGTCGCGGGGGCAGCAGCCTAAGCAGGGAAGCCCACACTTCCCTCTCGCCAGCCGGTTCGTCCAGCTCTTCCCGGGGGATCCCGAAGCGTTCCCAGGCCAGCCGGGAGACATAGTCTTCCCAACGTGTCCTGGGTCTTCCCCGTGGCCTCCTACCGGTTGGACGTGCCCTAAACACCTCCCTAGGGAAGCGTTCGGGTGGCATCCTGACCAGATGCCCGAACCACCTCATCTGGCTCCTCTCGATGTGAAGGAGCAGCGGCTTTACTTTGAGTTCCTCTCGGATAGCAGAGCTTCTCACCTTATCTCTAAGGGAGAGCCCCGACACCCGGCGGAGGAAACTCATTTCGGCCGCTTGTACCCGTGATCTTGTCCTTTCGGTCATAAACCAGAGCTCATGACCTTAGGTGAGGATGGGAACGTAGATCGACCGGTAAATTGAGAGCTATGCCTTCCGGCTCAGCTCCTTCTTCACCAAGTGTGTCCTTAAATAAAATAGTGAACATACAAGACAACTTGTCTTTTAGTAGTAAGTCAAACAAGGGTATTCAGTAACATATTATGTCATTTTCCATTCTATTATTTTGTAAAAATTATTAAGGACAAACGGTAGAAGATTAATTATTAACCGACTTGTTCATTTACTGTTAATATCTGCTTACTTTCTCTTTTAACACGTTCCATCTACACTTCTTTTAAAATGTAATAATCACTTATTCTTTTGTTGTTTGATACTTTACATTAGTTGTGGATGATACCATAAATTTGGGTGTCGATCCGATACCAAGTAGTTACAGGATCATACGTTGGTCATAAATTAGGTCCTTGTGTGTACAGGGACATATTTCCTGAGTTTGTAAACATAATTTACATTTTTCAAAAAGGAAAAAAGAATTTGGGATGCTAAATTTGGGCGGTATAGCTCGGTTGGTAGAGTGGCCGTGCCAGCAACCTGAGGGTTGCAGGTTCGATTCCTGCTTCCGCCATCCTAGTGACTGCCGTTGTGTCCTTGGGCAAGACACTTTACCCACCTGCTCCCAGTGCCACCCACACTGGTTTAAATGTAACTTAGATATTGGGTGTCACTATGTAAAGTGCTTTGAGTCACTAGAGAAAAGCGCTATATAAATATAATTCAATTAAAAAATATATATATATATCGATGTATGCATTTTATATTATTACTTTGAACTGTTTTATATTTTAATTTGTTATCCTGTAACGCGTCTTTGAGCACTCTGAAAAGCGCGATACCAAATAAAATGGATTATTATTATTATTACAGTAGTACCGACTTGATACGCTCTTGTACTTGGTATCATTACAGTGGATGTTAGGTGTAGATCCACCAACGGCGTTTGTTTACATTTTGACGCCGGTGAGCTACGGTGTGTAGTGAAGCATTTTTAGCTATTCCTCGTCCTGCAGGGATGATACTTGTAAGAAACATACTTAATTTGTCACCATGGAGGCGTGGATTAGTGATTTAGAAGTAGCTAAAACACTGCCGACTGTGGCTGGACATTAGCTACTAGCTAGCTAGCCATGTCTTAAAGCACCTCTTCCTGAGGGCGTTTCAGTGTTATAACTTCACCTTTATCTTTCGTTTTTAAGCCTAAATGCGTCTATTCTCCCTTTTCTGTCTACACACTGTGTCTGCTTGTAAGTACTCCGTGATTGTGTGCTGCCGAAC